>NW_026559351.1:0-32759 GCF_022539595.1 Amphiprion ocellaris | reverse complement strand
TTGATAAAGCCATCTGTGAATGATAAACAAGTACAATGTTTTGGTACTGTTTTCCAACAAATGTTAATAATCCTCATGTTGTTTATATCTGGCAATGTTCATCCAAACCAAGGGCCTGCTAATGGCGATGCTCATACTATTGCCTCTAATTTGACATTGACTGATTTCTGTGAATGCAAATCATTGGGCTTTTTACATGCCAATATCTGTAGTTTGTTACCTAAACTGCTGACCCAGATGTCTTTGCTGTCTCAGAATCATGGCTCAAGAAAAGTGTTACCAACTCTGAAATCTTAATACCTGGCTATAATGTTTTTCACCAGGATAGAGGCACTAAGGGTAGGGGTATGGCTATCTTTGTTAAAGACCTCCTGCAATGCTGTGTATCCCTGTCTAAGTCAGTTCCCAAGCAATTTAAATTGTTAGTTTTAAAGCTGAAACTATCAAAAATCTTTTCTCTCTCAGTAGCTGCTTGCTATAGACCACCCTCTGCCCCAGCTTGTGCACTAACATGTCTGTGAATCTCTGGCTTCTCACATCTTCTCTGAATTTTTCCTTACGGGTGATTTAAACTGGGATATGTCCAACCCACCTGATTTAGCTTCACAGCAATTTGATGCACTAAACTTAACTCAAATTATAACTGAGCCTACCAGATTTAATTTAAAATCTCCCTCAGCTGCCACATTGATAGATCTTATCCTGACCAACACGCCATCCAAATACCAATCTGGAGTCTTCTGTCAAGACCTGAGTGATCACTGTGCTATAGCATGCATTCGCTGTAGCCTCTCAGTCCAACGCTCACCTTTGATCATGAAAAATCACTCACTGAAGAAGTTTGATGTTCAGGCCTTTCTACATGATGTGGCAGCTGTGAACTGGGACAGAATTAGCTTAATTCCCTCTATTGATGATGCCTGGTCTGACTTTAAAGATTCCTTCAAAATTATCATTGATAAACACTCCCCAATGAAAAGATTCAGGACCAAGAATCGACACAGCCCCTGGTTCTCCCCTGACCTGGCTGACTTGATCCATCAGAAAAATGCCCTATGGCAGAGAGCCAGGTCCTCCCAGACTCCTGTCGATTGGCTTGCCTTTAGACAATGCAGGAATAAAACCACGCATGCGATCAGGACAGCCAAAATCAACTACTTCAGGGAGACATTCTCAAGTTGTGGCTCTGACCAGAAGAAGTTTAGGAAAACAGTCAAGTCTTTGGAAAACAAAATCACTTCTCCCCTACTTCCTGTATCCATGAAATTTGATGCCATAATTGTCACTGATAAGTCACGCATGGCTTCACTCTTCAACCAACATTTCATGAACTCATCACAGATCTTCACTGCTCTGGCCTTCATCACTGCTCATTCATACAAGCCTCCTCCTTCTACTGATGCCAGCTTCTCTTTGCAACCAATCTTGATCTCAGAAGTACTGGAGGAACTTTCCAAGCTGGATTCTAACAAATCTGCCAGTGCTGACGGGATCGACCCCTTATTTTTAAAAGTAGCTGCTCGCACTATTGCTGCTCCCATTACACACTTGTTTAACTTGTCCATTTGTTTGTCAGTTTTTCATTCTGACTGGAAATCAGCCGTAATCATCCCTCTCTTCAAAGGCAGCTCTGGCTCTGACCCCAACTGTTACAGGCCAGTCTCCATCTTGCCTTGCCTGGCCAAAGTCATGGAGAGGCTAGTTCACCAACAGCTAAGCCATTTCAATAACTTGACACATGTCCTGTCAGATTTGCAGTCAGGTTTCAGAACTGGCCATGGGTGCATCACTGCCATCCTAAAGGTTCTTGCTGACATCTTTACCGCTATGGACAACAAGCAGGCCAACATAGCCACCTTCATAGACCTGGCCAAGGCCTTTGATTCAGTAGACCACACAATCCTTCTGCAAAGGCTCCCTAGCATTGGCCTGTCCTCAAGCTGTATTAACTGGTTTGCCAGCTATCTTAATAATCGTGTACAGCGAATAAAGTCAGAGAACTTCATATCAGGACTTCTGATCATCGCTAAGGGTGTACCTCAAGGCTCCATCTTGGGCCCAACTTTGTTTTCCATCTACATTAATGATGTGGCCAAAGCTATTGGTGCCTCCCGGATACACCTCTACGCTGATGACACCATTATTTACTCCACTGGCCCATCACTTCACTCTGCTGCATCTACCCTTCAACTCAGCCTTGCTTCAATTGAGGAGTCTTTTCAAGACCTTCACTTGCACCTCAGTTCTAAGAAAACAAAATGTATGCTATTCAACCAGACAAACAGTGTCTCCAGCCCCCCTAAGATCACCTGTGCAGATGGCTCATATCTGGAATTCATTAATTCCTACAAGTATCTAGGCCTCTGGCTGGACTCTTCACTCTCTTTCATTCCTCACATCAACATTCTACAGGCTAAAATCAAATCTAGGATGGCCTCCTTTACATACTCTGCCAAAAACATTCTTGTGAAGATGACCATCCTCCCCATGTTTGACTACTGCAACATCATCTATAAAATGGCCCCTAAGTGTGCCCTGAACAGGCTTGATGTCCTCCATCACTCAGCCATCTGTCTTGCCACAGGTGCTCCTTTCTCCACCCACCATTGCAACCTCTACAAACTGGTGGGTTGGTCCTCCCTTGACACCAGGTGACTCCAACACTGGCTCTCACTCATTTAATAGACCCTATCAGGGAAGACACCTCAATACCTCTCCAACCTCCTACATCCTTCCCATAACAACTACCACCTGAGGTCCATTGATTTCATAACACTTTCTGTCCCCCAAGGGTCACACTGTCTTTGGCTGGAAGTCCTTTCGATTTGCTGCAGCGATCCATTGGAATTCCCTCCAAAAATCTCTGAAACTGCCATCACTTCCATCACCACACATTTTCAAGCAGAAACTTCAGCAGACCCTTGTTGACCACCGCACATGCTGAATATTTTTCATTGTATTTCTAGCATTAATTTAGGGTGTTTTTGATCTCTGTTTAAACACTTGTGTGTAATTTTTTATATATGTACTTGTTTATTTGTTATCTTCCTGCTGGGGCCTCTTGCCAGGTCATCATTGTAAATGAGAAATTGTTCTCAATTGATCTTACCTGGAAAAATAAAGAATAAAAAAAAAATCATTATTTTCCCCCAATATTTCACCCATTATCAGCTGTTTTTTTTTCGTATTTATTCATCCAAAAGTTGCAGATATTAAATTAATGGCTTGATGAGAAATAACAGGGAAATTTCTGCATTATCAGTTTTTTTGAACACATGGAACTTCTCATGACATTTTCAACTATTTTTTGCATTTCAACTCACCTGTAATCAGAAACTACGTGAACTACTTGTCCAATATTGCAGAATGGCACGATGTTAAATGACATTGAACAATTTCAAACTTTTATCTTTATTAGTTCCTGAGATATTGTCGTTCAAACTTACACTCAGCTTTTCAATAAATGTGTTGAAAGTGGGTTGACAGGTAGTTTTTTAAGCACATTAGCTCGGAAAGCACTTGATATATCAAGCTAAGCTGTCACAAACATCTTTATGAATATCCATATTTTATGCTAGAAAAATTTCAGGCAATTTCAGCAGAAATTGTTCTAAAAACTTGATGATTTGAGATGGAATCATAACTTTAAATCTCTCGCACCTTGCATCAGGTTAGTTCTGCAACCCAAACAATAAAGTTATGATGAACTACAGTATACTGAAGGTAGCTGCTTCAACCTGAATCTGCATAGATAGCAGTTATGTATGGTACTTAACTTCCATGAGAAATGAAGCAGAAAACTGTCAAAACACACCCAACACAGAAGTTCTATTCCAAGTTTATAATGTCGTGTTTGATTGACAGATTGCGTATTGGAGCCTGTTGTGTGTGTGACGAGAGGGCATCGGGGTTAAAGAGTTCATCTCAGATTACAGGGAGGATCTTGCTGTTTTTAAAAGAAGGCTAAACAGTGGAGACACGGTATCACAACCAGATGAGCAACATGTGTCCTTCATACCAACAGCAGGAGGGCGAGAGATAAAGATGAAAGTTATTTAACGGTCCGTTATTCAATTTGTTCAACTTAAAAAAATGTCTCAGAGGTTCTTGTGCTGTCTTTTTTTCAGTTTTTGTTTCATCAGAAACTGCACAGGTGGTACCCGATTGGATTTGATCTGGATTCATTTCAAATTTTTTTTTGTTTCAGTATTGTAGTAATGTAGTATATGACAAAAACTGCTAGAGACAGGTCTGTGATGTATATGTTTCTGCACTTTCCTGTTGCCATCAGTGACACAAATTACTTGAGATGGTTCAAAACTGGGTGGAAATATGAACAGAGTACATCAGCTTTTTAAATCTTTACCCATGTCTCCAGGCGTACATATGTAGGGAGTATGCCCGGCCGCATTATCAACGGTTTGAAGACGGTAGGCGTCAATAATCCCGTTTTCCTCCTGGATGAGGTGGATAAACTGGGGAAAAGCCTGCAAGGAGACCCTGCAGCTGCTCTGCTAGAGGTCAGTTAGTCTTTCTCTCTCAGATTTCTTGTAGAAATTTATCAAGTTGCTTCACGGATTATGTATTCCCTGAACAAAACCTTAACATTTGCGTGTGCTCACAGTCACTTGCTTGTTCAATCTTAATGTGCACCCTCACCAGACCTCCTTTAAATTATTTTTGTGTTTTTTATATCTTTTTTTAGGTTTCCAGCCAAATTAATTCATTTTGATTAAGCACTAAACTGAAACCATATCTTTTCTTAGGTCCTGGACCCAGAACAGAACCACAGCTTCACCGACCATTACCTCAACGTGGCCTTCGACCTCTCCCAAGTGCTCTTCATTGCCACTGCAAACAACACAGCAACCATTCCCCCAGCCCTGCTGGACAGGATGGAGGTGCTGCAGGTACCAGGTGGGTGGCTCTGCTTTAAATGTCCCATACTATGCCAGATTTTCAGCAAACTAATGAAAATCTCACATGTTTTTAGAGTGTGTCTTTCACTTTTTCATCTCAAAATACCAAAAAGATAATTCATTTCACCATGATGGGATAGCTTCTGGTTTTAGTCCTGTTCTAAACAGACTGTTTCAGTGTCTGTATCTTTAAATACGGTTGAGCTGCTGCTGTCCATAACCCCTTCAGGAAGAAAACTCTCTCTGTGTCTGTGTTTGGAGTAAAATAGTTGACCATGGCAGCTGACTTAAGATGTGAATGAAACCATGTGGCTTTGTATCGCTTGTTGCTAAATTTGTCGACATTGTTGGTCATCTGTAGTTTTGCGGTACATAACAACAGTGTGGTAATGGCTCTGAAGTGACTGCTGGTTAACATGTAGACTAAATGGGGTAAATTTCAGCCTTTATTTTGGACTTGTTTTGTTGTCTGTTGAAACAGAAAAACATATAAATGTAAAATAAAAACAGCTTTAATGGGAATTCAGCTGTGTTAATTGTATGTTATGCACAACATGGGAGCACAGAGAGCAGGAGAGAAGCTAGCAGATGGAAACTGTGACTGAAATTAAAGCACAACGGCAAACATGAGAAGACATTAACCCACCCCTGGTTCTTGTTTAGTGGGTTCAGATGTATCTTAAAGTTTCCACCATCTCTGAAAGTCCCTCAGGTTTAAGATCTCCACAGAGCTGTGACCTGTAGGCATATGATCAAAGCTAATGGTAATATTAGCCACATTAGCGGCACAACATGCCAACATGAATTCAACTGAAAATTTTTGATTGTTGTGGTGATTTTAGCACCAATAATTAAAGTAATCCACTAGATCTTGATGCCAGGAGTACATGAAAATTCTTGTGTTCACTCTCATTCATTTGGTGAGCTCTACTCAGGGTTGAGTTAGCAAAAGCAGCTCAAGAAAGTAAATAAACCTGGTGGACTGAGAGGCAGCTGATGAGTCTGAATGACTGACCTAGATTATACAGTTTGAGGTAGATGACAATTGGTTCATTAGCTGGTGGTTAGTACTTCAGTGAAATTCTGTCTGGCTTGTAAAGGTGGGAGGCTATCAAGCTTGAAGAAGTCTTCATATTTTAACAGTCGGTTCTTTACACTTCCAAGTTTTTAACAACCAGACAACACAATGGAAAATGTATTTTCTCCGTATAGGACCTCTAAGGATTCATCTCCACAGGTTCCATTTGATGTTGAAGCCAAACTTTTGCTTGAGTAATAGCCCTAATTTCAAGCAGAGTACATCTGCGTAACTGAATTTATGCTTCACACTCACAGGGAACAGATGTAGCAAGACTGTTTCCAACTCTTTATCCACTCACATATATTTTCTCTCAGCAGATGTGCAGTCACACGATTCATCACCAAGTATTTGGGGCCAGCAGTATTTATTCCCAATACAGTTAGTCATATATTACCAATAATAAGACATTTACCTATTAGATATAAAGAGACGGTACTTATATAATCTTTGCTTTCTCGCACTGTATTATATCACCATAATTTGATGGCAAAACAATCGATC
This sequence comes from Amphiprion ocellaris, assembly GCF_022539595.1. Lineage (NCBI taxonomy): Eukaryota > Metazoa > Chordata > Actinopteri > Pomacentridae > Amphiprion > Amphiprion ocellaris. The sequence continues at coordinate 26,258 of NW_026559351.1, read as the reverse complement.
ACCTTCCTAAAAATGTTGACAGGATGTCAAACATTAAGCCAATTTTTGATGTAGAATTGCTTTTTTATCCTTTTTTTTTGTTTAAGCTGTCCATTATTTCAGGCTACACCCAGGAGGAGAAGGTGGAGATCGCTCACCGTCACCTGATCCCAAACCAGCTGGAGCAGCATGGATTAACCCCTCAGCAGCTGCATATACCTCAGGACACCACGCAGGATGTCATCAGCAGGTAATAACACAGAAATAAACAATACGAGAAGGACTTAATTACATAAGTGCAATGACACTTTTTATTTGCAGCAATTGTTGAGGAGAACAAGCTGACTTGGCTTTGTAGGAAGGTGACAAAATCCATCTATCAGCACTTCCTAATGCTCAATAACTGACACATTCTTAATTGTTTATTCTGTGCTACAAACTTGCTGTGGATTTCTGCAAGGCTATGTATGAACGTTTTCTTGGCAGAACTATGTTTGTGCAGGTTTTTCCAGATTCTTGGAATACTTACGTGATGATCTGCAGTATATGCCATCATAAAACTGTCAGTCTGGATGAGTTGTGACATTCCATTTGTGCCTCCTTTTATCTAGGCGAATTTTATACAATGAGAAGTTGAAAAAAGGACCCTATTTTGTGGCTTGTTGTAGAGATTTGGCACAGATACTCTTGTTCAAAAGGGTTTTGTATTGTAATATCAAAACAAAAAAGCTGCCCGCTAGATTCTGATTTTGTATCAAAATGGCAAGTGGAAAATATCAGAGTGATTTATCGAGAGACTTGGAGAATCAGTGTCAAAAAGCATCGATTCTCCAATGATGCAGGTAAGCGAGACATTTAATGTTGGTTCTTCCCATAACTTTTCACCCATCTGCCTTTTATGTGTCTTCTCAATAAGCTCTTGATTTATTTATTTATTACTTGATTTATTTTCTTCAACACTTCAATCCTGAAACTCAACAGTGTGTTGTCCTTCAGGCCTCCTCTGGTTCCTCAAACTCTACAGTCTCCAGTGAATGTTTGTTGTATGAGTGTTTATATAGAGATAAGTAGATTTTCATACTGCTGCTGCAGTAGCCTCAGTCTGCTGTTGATAGATCTCACAGTAAGAATTCCATTCAGTGAATTTCCTTGTATTTATGTGGATGATGCTGCAGAGATGCCGCTACATTTAGAAAAAGAGAAGTTTTTAGTGTGAGGGGAGTGAAGCAAAGAGCTGGCAGCTAACATCTGAGGCTCACTAGGAATTCCACTTCTGGTCTTCGGAGGCTACTATTAAGTTGTCAAGTGGTTTCATGGGTATTTGTTTTGAGTGTTGACCAGCAGTTGTCAGACAGCGTGACCTTCTGATTAGAGAACACGTCCTTCAACCGCATGGCTGTCAAATTGGTTCTGCGTCACTTCTAAACATCTCAAACCAGTTTCTCTAATTTTTTTGGACGCTAACATGATTTTAAGGGTAACGTTTGATAAGATGTTGCACCAAACAGCCTGATCTGCCATGTGTACGAAGAAATGTGCAAACATAGAGAGGCTTCTGCTCATTCCAGATGTTCAACAGTATTTTGTCTGCAGACCTGCAGAGCTTCTTGACAATGCTAGTTGCTATAGTAACAGCCTTGATATTCATTCTCTGAGGGATACTTCCACTTTTTACTGGTTGGATCTTGTAGCAACCAATAACATAATGCCTGCCAATAGCGTAATCATTTTTGGCCATTGTAAATGTAATAAAGCCAATAACGTAATAACTTTATTTAAATGCAGTCCTATTTATGTATTATTACATTATTGGTTGCCGTTATTACATTTTCAAAGGATTTTTTTAATGCTAAGCCGATAACGTAATAACTTTATTTAAATGCAGTCCTATTTATGTATTATTACATTATCGGTTGCCGTTATTACATTTATAACGTAATAACTTATTACATTATTGGAAAAATTGTTAGTACATTATTGGCTCAAAAAACTTATTACATTATTGGTAAGTTATTACTTTATTGACTTTATTACATTTAAAATGGCCAAAATGAATATGTTATTGGCGGGTATTACGTTATCGACCATTATTACATTATAGGTTGCTACAGATCTCTTTATAATATAAAAAGCACAAGAGGGTGTGATGAGTTGGGTTTCAGAAAGATGGTAAAGATACAGCAAAACTAGGCTTTTTGTGCCATTTCTTTTAAGGTTTTAATGTTTTTGCCATTAAAAAATAATAATTATTATCTCGGAAAGCATTTGATATATCAGGATACTGTTTTAACCCTTTGATGCACAACATGGGTCAAAAATGACCCAAATTCAATGGAAAATGGGTATCTCTTGATCCACGTTGTGCATCAAAGGGTTAAATAAACCTGATTCTGATTCCTGAACAGCAATTTTGAAGTTCATTGTGGCGACTAATCGAAAAACGAGCAAGATGGCGGAGCTGAGGCAGGTTATGTAAATGTCTGCAAAACTTTAAGCCTTTATACAATTTGAACAAGTGAGTTATTTAAAAGTTAATCTACTGTATAGTTGTCATGATTGAGGAAATTAGCCATAGACACCAAAAAGGTATTTGTACTAGGCTGTAAGTATGTTAAATTCTGCTGTAAAGTTGGACATTTTAGCATGTGGGTCCCAGGGACTGGCTCGCGCTTGAAAGCAGCCTCAAGTGGCCATTTAAGGAACTGCACGTCCACATTGTGCTTTATTTTTCAGCCTCAGAAGTCGCTGCTTGATTCCGACCAAGATGCAGTTATTTATGTAGCAACAGATGTCCCAGTGAAACCTCATCCTACATCGAAGTAATTTCTTTCATTTGTTCTTGTTTTGTTCATTTTTTCTTGCATCCTTTAGGTACACTCGGGAGGCGGGCGTACGATCCCTGGAGAGGAAGATCGGTGCGATCTGCCGAGCCGTCGCCGTGAAGGTCGCTGAGAGTCACCGACTAACCAAAACCGAGACTTCAACTGAGAACCAGCAGCAGCAGCAGGAGGGAGGTGAGAAGCTGATCCGACGGTCTGTTTTCTGTGTCTGGCAGTGAGATCAAGCAGGTTGTTAAATCTGTCAGCATGGACCTGCCTGTCTGCACATAAAATAGTAACTCTGTCCACACCGTCTAATAAAAAGCCACGGAGTGAAGGTTTTAGTGACAGTCAGACAATGTTTTCAACTTTTATAAGGTAATTACTGTAAATAGGAATTTATTTCTACTATACTGTACATTGTAGTGTACGACAAATTTCAAAGTAAATGCAGGCTTCCACCAGAAAATATGCTTTCAGTAATCCAAGAGGACTTCATTCTTGGAAAAAAAAAAGAATCACCAGATGACATGAATAACCGTTTGGAAAGAATCATTGTAGAAACAAAAAATAATTTCATAAAAGCTGACAATGTATAACTCTGGCAAAGGAATCCGAAAAAGTTTTTTGCTACTCAGATCTGGATTTGTATTTGTGGTTCAGATTTAAATGGTCAAAATAATGAGTCGTGGTGGCGACAACTGGAAGATGTTGCTGACAGATTTCCTGTTTTTGGTCAACATCATCTTCACTGGAGTCAGATTATATCCCTGCATTAACTAGAGCTGCACAAGTATGGTCATTATGATAGTCAGGATTGTTTTGATCAATAATGAGATACATTATTGCTATTATTATGAGTTATTTATTATTATTATTATTTTCGGGCCAAATGATTTTGCCACATTTCTGCTAATATACACATCTTTCAATCTTTTGCTTTATGGTACCCTTTAAAATGATCGTCACTTAAAACCAGTGCATGTCTAGAGGCAAAATATAAATTAAATTGTCTCCTGCTGACCATCTGCTTATCAATAGATGCTACAATTCACTGATGTTCCCTGAATGCCTCACATGCAGGCTACAGTGCAGCTCGGATAGCTATGCAGCCAAAAATGACTTTGAATAGTGTGAAATAAGGTGTGTGCTAATGTCAGATTGACCCCAATTGAAACTGAATGACTTTACCTATGTTGAAGAAATTTCACTCGTAGTCCTTTGAAGTTTGCTGTAGTGGTATGTTTTATTGGTATTTCCGGTGTTGGTGTTTACGGTGGATTTACCAACACAGAGTGTGGGTCTGCAAATGTAAGTCGACCCAGAGCATTTTCAGGGTACACATTTTATAAGAATGTCAGAGGACGGATCAAAGGGTAGGGAGGGGGCTGTATGTAACTACCAAGGTGAAGAGTGGTTTATTTGCGTATTGGTTGTCATTGACAGAACAGAACAAAAAGGTAACTGAATCAAGAAGTCTGATAAACAATTACAAATAACAAAGGTGGGACAACAAAAGGTAAGAGGTTGGTCTGGCAGACAGTAGCACATAATAAATGATACAAGAAATGTGGATAACCAGGGGAAATGGAGTGACACGTGATGGTAAGTATCTGTAGCAAAAGTTTCGGTATTTTCTTCATCACCTACATGGGCTGTTTTCAATGAGTGGAGCATTTAAAACAATAATGCCGCAGTCAGTCACAGTTAATTTATTTTGGAGAAACCAGCATTTTGGTTGAGGCTGAATACATTTAGATTACACATGATATACTAGACAATATGTAGCTCTAGTATATTAACTCTGGGCTGATTTAATTCTTTAAGTATTTAGCAGCATCAAAACCTCTAGTAATGGATGTGAGGATTGTTAAACTAACAACTGTACAGATGTGTCAGTCCGAATATCAGACGGATCAGTAATAAAAGCTGTTGTATTTAGTATTTGTAAGAGGGACAGGTTTGGTCACTGAATGCTGAGACTACAGATCGCCTGTAAAGCATTTTAAAAGGCTGCCCTGTCCAGACTGTTGGCAAACTCATGTAAGAACTGGAAACCATTTTTACTAAATCGGTGTCTTTCTGTCATGTTGTGTGCAAACTAAAGACTCGACAGCCGCCTGCTGTCAGACACTTTCCACGTGCGGTGCAGTTCATTTCAAATGCGTCTAAATCATTCAGCTGTTAGGTCAGATGGGAGCTAGGTGTTTCCCATCATGCTGTGAGGCTTCAAAAACTGCAGCCTGCATCGGAGGGACGTCAGCGCAAATCTGGATCAAGTCAGACAGAAAACTAACCAGTATTGTTCAGGCATCGCTGGTGATCAGTTCTGCACAGATCTGGTCAGATCTAATCACTTTTGAACCTTCTTCCTATTTATTTCTGCTAAGCTAAAGCTGTGAGCACGTTCAGGCCTTCTCTCTCTGTTATAGCCCTGAGAAAGACAGATGCTGCAGAAGAGGATACATGAGAGACGACTGCGGTCCCCGACTTGATCAAGATTAGATATTGTCTAGTCTGGCATGCCTGAGCAGATAAGTTGTCCCCATGTTAGGCTGAAATCTAAATATGGTATTCCTCCCAACTCAATATATACCCAAGGTCGAAGGGAATCCTCAGAATTCATGCTGGCAATGCTCACATAAATGTGCTGCTTTGTTGTGTCACTTCTCCTGATATCAGTAAACCTTTTTCTCAACCTGAGCCATTGGAGTCTCCAGAGTGTCTCTGTGTCTGCCTCCTCATCCTCTCTCAACATCACAGAGCTTCCATAACAGTAAACATAAACCTGGTTAGTGAGGGATGAACCACGAGCTCAGCAGTCAAACTGAGCATTTCTTCATCTGCAAGTTGCTCTGTTCATTGAAAACAGCCCATACAGGTGAAGTTAGTCAGTTTTATTTTGGTATCTGGAACTGAATGATGTTGTATTTTAATTTATGATCAAAACGCAAAAAGTCAGACCAAAAGAAAGACAAAAAACAGCAAAAACAAGCCAAAATATCACAAAAATGAGACACAAAATCATAAAAATGACGACAATTGACATGACACAAAACAAAAAGACAAAAACATTAAATGGCACAAGACAAAAGACACAAAATGACAAAAACGAGACAAAAAATGACAAAGCGAAAAACAAAACGACAAAAAAATTGCCAACACAAGCGAGACAAAAATGATACACAAGCAATGAATAAAGCGCAACACAAATTGACAAAAATAAGACAAAAAACACAAGCGAGACAAAAAGGAAACACAAAACGACACAAACATGAGACAAACGACAAGTCAGACAAAAAAGACAAAAAAACAACAGCATATTACAAAAATGAGACACAAAATAATAAAAACGAGACGCAAAATGAGACACCATGACACAAAGCAAAAAAGAGACAAAAAATTAGACAAAAAAAGTAACAAGGTTACAAAAAAATGGAGAAATGACACAAGCGAGACAAAAAAAAGCCACAAGCAAAAAGACAAAACGGCAAAAAAATTGACAACACAAGCGAGACAAAAAAACAAAACGACAAAAACGATACACAAAACAATGAATAAAGCGAAGCACAAAATGGCAAAAATAAGACAAAAAACACAAGCGAGACAAAAAGGAAACACAAAATGACACAAACATGAGACAAACGACAAAAGTCAGACAAAAAACAAGACAAAATATTAATATACACCGAACAATCTAGTTTATACTTTTACTTTATTATCAAAACAACTTGTCGAGGTCTGGAAATTGTTTTAAATTTATAGTTTTACAAATTGCAGTTAATGTCTTCTCTGTAATTTCTACATTTTACAAAGTCATCCCACGGGCCGGATTGGACCCTCTGGAGGGCCGGTTTTGGCCCACGGGCCACATGTTTGACAGTCCTGCTCTAGGGTCTTACTTCCACAATTTTCTCTCCTCAAAGTCTGGGGATGTTTGCAGGATGCTGTGTCTTCATGTTCACTTTCAGTAATGAGATTATTCCTACAATCTGCAGTCACCTGATTCTAGAAAACATGGATGTACATGAGAGACGTTCTTGCTTTAATCTGGTTTTTAGCCGCCTGACTCCTCCTGTGTGGCCTCTCGGTGATAACATGAATCTTTTACCTGCTTTAACAGATGCTGTTATGCTATTTGTGTGTTTCCAGACAAGGCGGCGCCCCCGGAGATGCCCATAGTGATCGACCATGTCGCCCTCAAAGACATCCTGGGCCCTCCGCTGTTTGAAATGGAGGTGAGCGCAGAGAGGAAGAGTCCGGGCGGAGCTCACATTCAGAGCAGCCTCTCTGGAGAGTTAGCTTTGTACATGGTGTAGCGAGGCGCCAGAGAGGCAGTAAATTACAGGAACATGTGCAGGACGACTGCCTGAATTTGCAGGGCCTCAGAGAATACCGGGGATCTCTGTCAGAGCTCATGAATAAAAAGGAAGCCTGTTGAAAGTGCCTCACAGCTGCTGTTCATGAAGTCTGAATGGCTGAAAGCGCAGTAGGGGAACGCAGGTGTCACCATTCAGAATGATGTGAAGAAAGATTGTGTTTTTTCTGATATCACCTCTGCTTCATCGCTCTGTAATTCGTTCTCCCTCTGAACTTGTTTTATTCATGCATGTTCTCTCCCTCCATTCATCTGTCCAGGTCATGTCGACCTTGTTTCTCACATCCAGGACTGAATTTATGATGATTACAAAGCCTCCTCCTTGGAGTCTCTCTGTCTCCAAACGCAGCCTTACAGATGTTTTTCTTTGTGCGTGTTGGAAGGTGTCCGAGCGGCTCACCCTGCCCGGCGTCGCTCTGGGGCTGGCCTGGACGCCGCTAGGCGGGGAGATCATGTTCGTGGAGGCCAGTCGGACGGAAGGGGAAGGTCAGCTCACTCTGACGGGTCAGCTGGGAGACGTTATGAAAGAATCTGCTCATTTGGCCATCAGCTGGCTGAGAGCGAACGCTAAAACCTACCAGCTCACCAACAGTGAGTTCACATCCAGATGTGCATATATCTTCGTTCTGTGCATGATCTTCCATAAATCATATGAACTGTGGGAGCGGCTAGACAATATTATCACCTAACCCTCTGAACCCAAAAAGCTTTTTTGGCAGTTTTTTTTAATGCAGTCATGTTTTTCTTGTGTGTCCTGCACCTTTACAGAAACAACACAGCCATGGCTACAAGTAGAGAGAACCAAAGACTTATGCCATAAATCATCAAACAAGAAAAAAAAACGAAACTTTCTTTGATTAATTAATTTACACAAACTGAAAAAAACTGGAATCAGCATTTATAACAAAGTGCCTACAGGCATCACTAATACTGGGAAAAAAACATAGTGATTCTACCTACTGTAGACATTTTACTACTTGCATTTGTTCATACTTCTCTCCTATCTATTCTGTGCAAACATTGCCTGCAGTTCAGCCGAATAGTTTCTGAATTTTTGTCATGTGACTTTTGATTGCAGCACAGTCACTAAAAGCTTCTGGGTTGTGCCAAGAAGCACATAATTTTTTAGTTTTTGCAAAATCTGGTTAGCACAAATTATGTTTTTTTGCACATTTTTTTAAACAAATGTGATTTGTTTGTTTTTGCAAGTTTATTTTGAACATTTCAACATAAAAAGAAAACAACAAAAGACAATGAATAAGTTGCTCAAAAAGGAGTGGGAAGAAGTTGAAGCTTATTTAATCCCACCCATTCTCCTCATACAATGATTGTAAATGTATTCATTCTGCTTCTTCAGAATACTACCATTTATAAACAACAATAATTACAATAATAAGAATTGTGTACATGATTTAGAATAAATATACACCAATATGTCCATTTACATTCACTCACATACATTCATATACATGCGTTGTAGAAAAAAAAACAGTGGTCTCCAACCTTTTTTGCACCATGAACCAGTTTCAAGTAGGACGATTTTCTGCGGACCGGTCATCCTGCACAAAACAAATAATAATCATTTTTTGTTTTTATTAAAAAAGTGTCCTAAACGAATAAAATGACTTTTTATTGCTAAATATGTATTTACTTCTTACTTACTCCTGTCTCAGTCTCCCCCTCTTATTAAAGAAGCTCTCCAGAGACATTTGTGTTTTATTATTTTTGCCTGGAATAAAGTGATTTTGACAAAATAGCACTCCATGTGTGGAACCACAATTCACAGATGAGTAGTTCAAGGAACTTCATAAAGTTCAAAGAGCAGTAATTCTTTATGTTTTTATAGTTTCTGGCTCTGAAAAAGGCATCATTTTAGCTGTTTTTCCCAAAAAAATAACTTGCCTTTCAAACAAACCACCCGGTTTTGGAGTTCAGAGGGTTAAGGATAAAATAAGATAAGCTTTATTGATCCCTCAATGGGGAAAGACACTTTGAATTCTCACTACTTTTAGTCATGATTGTGCTCTTTCCATGGAGGTGCAGGACTTTGCATTGAAGTAAAAATGAGCCTGCAGTGAGTAAAAATGTGACTGGAGCAAAATAAAACAACACAAAGCGCTTTGGCGGGATACAAATGAGACATGGAAGAAGACAAGAAATAGAAAAGTGCAATAACACTAAAAATGAAGTTATAGTGAAGACTTTAAACTGTACATTTGTGTGTGTTTGATCAGTGGTCGGGGGTCCGGATCCATTAGAGGGAACAGACATCCACCTCCACTTCCCTGCCGGAGCCGTCACCAAGGACGGCCCCTCTGCCGGCGTAACCATAGTAACCTGCCTGGCTTCCTTGTTTAGTGGCCGACTGGTCAGGTCAGACGTCGCCATGACAGGAGAGATCACGCTGAGAGGACTGGTGCTGCCGGTGAGTTTCCACGTCCACCACATATACGCTACTGTTAGAAAGTCTGGGGTCAGAAATGTCCTTATTTTTGAAAGAAAAGCATTTTTTCAATGAAAATAACGTTAATCAGAAGTACAGTCCAGACATTGTTAATGTGGTAAATGACTATTCTAGCTGGAAACGGCTGATTTTTCATGGAAAACATGAACTTGCCTGGGTAACCCCAACCTGCCTAGCCCCTTGATGAGCATCCTAATCTAGCTAATTATTCTTTTAACTTATAATCATTTTTACTATTTATTTTATTTGACTGCTTTGCCTCGTCTCCTTATGTTTTGCTTGATCGTCTCTGTGTTACTCCGCCGAGGAACATGGTGGAGTTATGTGACGATCAGCGTACGTTTGTCTGTCAGTCTGTCAGTCTGTTCGCCACATTACTCAAAAACGAACCAAAGGATTTGTATGAAATTTTCAGGGAAGATCAGAAATGACACAAGGACCAATTGATTCGACTTTGGCCGACCGGATCTTTCTGTCCTCTGCAGGTCGGTGGGATCAAGGACAAGGTTCTGGCAGCTCACCGGTCCGGAGTGAAGAGAGTCATCCTCCCCAAACGCAACGAGAAGGACCTGGAGGAGCTTCCAGCCAATGTCCGAGCCGACCTGGACTTCATCACGGCCTCGAACCTGGACGAGGTCCTGAACGCCTCCTTCGACGGCGGGTTTCCAGGGACGAGCAGCTCACATTCACACCCTCAGCTCAGCAGCAAACTGTAGCGAAAACACAAAGCAGTGGGAATGTGAAGTTCAAACAGTGTTAACAGGTAGCGCTAACGAAGGAGAGAGGATGTGGTCTTTAGGCTTGGACATCTTTTACCTGTGCAGAGGCAGGGATACTCAGTCTTCACCTTAAGGTCCTTTTTGCGATTTACATTCTCAAAATTTAACAGCTGATCTGAGCTAAATGAAGCGATTATTTAGCATCAAATGACAACATGTTATATGAAACAACAGCAGCCTTTTTATTGATGCTTATTAACACTATAGAGGTACTTACAGCTCATGTTGATCACACACTGCGGCCTTTTTTGTGCAGTGTTTTCTGCGCTTTTCTTACACGTGTAAATTCTATTCACAGCGCTGAAGCATCCTCTTGTAATGTGAAGGTGAGGTAATTGATTCTGCAGAGCATCACTTAAGGATTTAGCCTGGAAAACTGAATAATTAAAATGGTTTGTGTACGTGAAGTTGGATGAGATTGAATTCAGATTTCAGCTAGTTAGCGGATGTTTTGCTAATTTCTATAACGTGCAGATTTTTGAATCACTTATCTGTGCAGCTTTCAGACAGCTAGATAGTTTGACAACATGTTTCTTACAGCGTCTAAGACCTTTGATTCAAGAAGTTTAGATCAAGTTTGTTTAACCAAGTCTGTTTATTGAGGCAGAATCTAACAATGGTCAAATTAAGAGCTCAAAAATTGTCACAATGCAGTAAAAGGTGATCAGATGCACGAGAGATTTAACTGTATGATGTAATTAATTAAATTATGTAAAGCTTTGTAGTTCTCTTTGAACCTGCAATTGGTAAAATAAAACTTTTTTTAGTCTCACGTGCGTTTTTCATTATCCCATTTCATTTTTTTTGACTTCACACACACATTTAATGTTTTATTTCTGCTGAGATCAGAGAAACGAAGACTAAAAACATGAAGAGGACGAAGAAGTAGCATAACTTTTTGTAGAATTAGCTTGTTGGCTAAAATGCTAAGATTTAATACAGTGATGCTACATCAGTCAGCAGTAGAATTAAACGCTGGTAAGACGACTTTCTTAAGACTAATGTCGATTTTCTTCTAAATGGAAACATATAAATTGAATATCAATATAATTTGTGCACCACAAGTCTGACTAATTCCACGAAATGAGACTTACACTTCAACTTTATTATTATAAATGGTAGTGTTGTTCAAACTAGTGAATAAACCTCCTTATATTAGCAGTGAAAACACTTTCAAAATGTAAATCGTGATAGTGAAACACACATTTATATCTTATAATGTCAAAATGTGACAAAAAGTAACCAAAAAAAACACTTTTTTGATTTCCTCTCTAAAGTAAATAGACATTAGTGCTCTTTAAAGTCGACCTCGGTTTACTTTACACTGCACGAATGATTAACTAGCTGGTGTGTTTTCATGACAAATGTTATTTTTTTTTTAGCTGGGTGGCCTGCAAGGAGCTTCATCCGTCACTGTTTTCAGTTAATAAGCCACACAGTGTTTTAATGGAGGTCAAATTATGTTTTTTTTCCACTCAACAGACGTTTTTATGGAGGTTTATAACTCTCAAAAGGGATTTTTATTCTCCAAACTGTCGCTAAGTAGCTCGATCAGAGGAAATATTTGGATTTGTTGAGTTTTTCTCTGCAATTTAATATTAAAAGGTCTTGAATTTACTGTGTGAAGCAGTCTGAGATGTAAATCAGCGCTGTAGAAGTCAAAATGAACCGAATCGGTTGAGGAAAAATTTTAAAAAGTTGATTTGAGATTAAAGAAAAGGCAAAAGTTTCAGTTCTTTTTTTTCGGTAGCAAACTTAATCTTAGTTTGGTTTAGATTTTATAACATGCATTCCTGCTGTCAAGGGAAACATAAACATGACCTGACTTGCATCACTTTCCAGATTTTCCACTAAATCTGTATAAAAAAATGAAGCTACACTTAATGAAACTGGATTAAAATAATAAACAAGCTCACAAATTTAAACCTAGAATGACTTTTAAAGTGGAGATCTGCAACTACATCTAGTGTTTCATTTCCACTTTAAATATACAGTTTAGATAATGACAATTAAGTTAACGATTCTTGAAATGTTATTAATTAAAAAGTGTCGTTTTCTCTCTCAGAAGCACAGAGCCATTACATGATATCAGCACGTGTGTTTGTGTTTCACCTTAAAAGCAGAAAAAGATAAATGGATTTTCAACTCGGTGCAACAAGTGTGATTTTTTTCCCCTCTCTCTCACCCGCAGGGACGTAATTTAAAACACCAGTGAGCAGCGTTTTCTTCTTTTATCGTACTTAGCCATGACAAGATGGATAGACTCGAGCAGTTTCACGCTGACATCAAAAGAACCGTTTATTAGGGGGTGAAAAGACAGATTTAACTGTGTGCTTTGCTGAAATAAACGTTTAAAACAACGCCTACAGCGATGCTTCAAATTGTACGACATCCGATTTGTACAAGAATGACAAGATTTTTCAATTGATAAAGAAAATGAAAATTTTTCAGTGTCATAATAATAACAGCACCTGCAGTACCTGATGCAGCCGCTGGGGGGAAGAGTACTTGGTTTGTTCTCCACATGACGCCACAGGTGAGCGACAGGTGCACTTTTTATTGCATTTTCTGCTTCATTTTAGGGTGAAAATGTGTTTACTAATTTAAATATGGTTTTCGTGGTTGTTGGGATCATAATTTATATTTATTTTCATTAAAAAGCTGAAGAAAAAGCACAAATTTACGCCTCTGCATGCAGGTGTTTAAAAACAAAGAAAAGTTAATGAGAGTTTGGTTTCTGCAGCAGCAGCTCATGGAGGATGTTCAGGTAAGCTGCATTTAAAAACCCCCAAGGGCCTCAATTTGTGCAAAAAGTCAGTCAAACTCGACCTCACAGACGTTCTGAACATATTTTTACAGTTTATTTACTCGCGTTTAGCGAATTTATCACCATTTTCGTGAATAAACAGACGTAATTTCGCTGAAAACCAAGAGAGAAAAAGACGCTTCTAGTCGTGTCAGAATCCGCCTGAAAATGATTGTGTTTTCAGGTTTTCTTCAGTTTTCTAGTAATTTGTTGATCGTTATTGACAAATCCACTTATGCTCAAGAAAAATAAACGGATAATAGGAAATTCGGCGCACTTTATTTTACGAAATGAACACAAATAAACGTGGCTTACATGGTTTGCAGTTAACTGTAACCTCCTGTTTACTGCAGAAGTTAGCATCTGCTCACAAATGTGGAGGCCTTAATGTAAAATCATGCTGATATTCAAACTCATATATTCCTGTTGGGTATTTTACTTTCTTTGTTTGTTGATGATCTGCAGCTGTTTGATTGGAGGAAGTGAGGAAACTTCTCAGCTTTGCGGAATTTATAATCGTGAGAAACTGCAGCTGCACATTAATTCAGTTAATGCGAAAAAAGTCTTTTCTTCGCACTTATATGTTACATGTCTTTATATCTGCCCTCTACTTGTACTTCTATATATTATTTCACTCCATTCTTGTGCTTTTATCCAATATTTTATCCAGTCTGAATTCTGCTCATTGAAGAAAACTTTAATGAACCATGAAGATGAACAGAATAAAGCACTTTATACTGTAGTAAAGTCCATCAAAAACACTCTTAAATATTATTATGAAACTGCTAAAGTTGAGTTTCTGTTGGGTCAGATTCAGCTTCATTAATTACCTCCTATGCTCTGTTAAAAAAAGAAAAAAAAAGCAAACGTTATATAATTATTGTATTATTTTCAAATGCACTGAAATAATAAAATTCTTAAAATAGAACATGAATTTACCTGTCTAATGTCAAATAATGTTTACATGTAACTGCAAAAATAAACTCAACGTACAAATTTATCATAATTTATCATAATTTCCCAAATATTTTCTTTTTTTAATGTATATAAAACATTTCAAGCGTACTACTGTGAATCCGTTTCTAAAATTAGATGCAGCAAATGACAATTAACTGAAACAGGACATAATTTGTCATTTAGCTTCAACTTCTCATATATTTGTAGATTATAGTGAATTAGTGGTTAATTTATATTGCAGATTTAGAAAGGTCACATAAATTAGATAACTTGTTTAAACAAATGAATACATACATTCTTTCAGAATGAGAATTCGATGTGTGTTTTTACATAAGAATTCCTCTTATAAATTATTTAAACACTTAAATGTGATAAATGTCCTATTGATCAATAGCATACTCAACAATAAATATGTTTACTCCTTAAGTTGGTACTTTAGAGCATTTTTGATTTCTAGAAATTTTGCAAATATGAACCCAGACCTCTAAATCCCTGCATTAATCATATTAATTCAATATTTATTCTGGGGAAATGATTAATTCAAAAGAAGAAAATAACAATAACAATAATAACAATAGATTCAAGATTCAAGAACTTTGTTATGTACACAGCAGAAACACAGTGGTTACTCAGAGGGTCCGTGTATTTATCTGGCAATTGGATTTTCCGTTCTGAAACGGGTGTTGAAAAACAAAAAACGAGTGGTTATTTGATTTTCGTTTTAAAATACAAAAATTAAAATTGAAATACAAGGCGTTTTTCCTTTTCATGATCAAAAAGGGATGTACGAAATTTTAAAAATGCTTTGATTTTCATTTTATATTTAGAATAACAAGAAAGTAAAATCAGTAAGAGACAGAAACGAAATAAGGTCCATTTTTTGTCATTTTCTGAGACCGGAAGTGGTCATCAGCAAGTGTGGAGCCAAACGACAACAAGATTCTCAGAGGGCGGAGCCAGAGAGCAGTGATTGGTCAGACCATAGATATGTATAGAAGACAGCGCGCTGGCGGATCTAGTCTATGTGTATATATGGTCGGGACGTCTGGTAGCATCTCTGGCTGCTGTTGACCTTGTTTTTGGAGTAAAACACGGTAAGAAAATAAATACTTCTAACCAGTAGCGTTGTTTTGTTGTACGTTAAGTCAGCGACTTGTGAAGAGTTGTGTTTTGTCGTGTTTGAGCAGTTGGTCCGGACGCGTTAGCTAGCTAAGCGGCTAAGTTAGCTAGCGGGCTAATTAACACAGGTGGCTAACTTACCGCTGAACGTGTTAGTTGCTGCAGAGGATTTCTCAGTAGCTCAGAGGACAGGCTGCTTTTTACACAACCTTGTAAGAGAACGTCTGTCAATGCTTTCAGCAGAATTTAGAAACACAACACTTCCTAAACAGATATTTTGAGGCTGTGAGGTTGAACGTTTGAGAATATATCAGTGTGTTTGTTTGTGGTCTTTGTGTTTCTAGGTGGAAGCTGAATTAGTGAGGATGACTCCTGCTCCTGTCATCTCTAAGCTCCTCCCACATCTTTACCTGCACATGAGGAAAATCACTCCTGTAGAATGCAGGTATGTTTGTCATTATTATAAAAAGATGTTGCCTGGTGACCTGTCAGAAACCCATTATACAGAGTCAGCCAAAATAATGTTTACACACATCAGGAAAAGAAAAACTTGCATAAATATTTCAATACCAAATTTATTCAGACATCACAAGATTAATAAAAGTTATCTTTGGCCTCTACAACTACAAGAGGTGCTCAAAGTGGTGGCCACTGGCTTCCAGACATTTCTGTTGTGTTGTAGACGTCACTTGTTGATGCTCCGTTCATGAGGGTAGCGCCATCTGTTGGGAAAACATCGTACAACAGGACACAGAGTTATCGTGATTTGATCAAACTTAGAAAGAGGAATCTATATGCATAGAAGTACTTATACAAATGAAATATTTATGAAAGTTTTTCTTTTCCTGATGTGTGTACATTATTCTGGCTGACTCTGAACTTAATGAGAACAAAACTGTCATTTAATTGTTGCTTTGAAAGCTTCTTTAGTGAAAACTGGCTGGTGTTCTGCTTTGAAACAAACTGCTGTTGAGGTCTGTGTTTTTAGGTTTAACCCCACAGTTTCTGAATGAACTGATAGTTTGTTTTTTTTTCTTGATCAATGTGGACGTTATAATTGATGGTAACATTTACTGATCATATAATCAGCATGACAATATAACAGTATAACATTCTGACCACCTGACTAATACTGTGTTGGTCCCTTTATGCTGCTAAAACTCCTCTGACCCAGTGGTTCATCAGAACCTCTGGGGATGTCCTGTGGATTCTGTGGATCCTGTGGGTTGCAGGGTGGGTTCTACCTAGACCAGGCTGATCCTGGACCATCCCACAGATGCTCCATCAGATCTGGATGTGGGGAGTGTGGAACCCAGGTGAACAGCTTAGCTCTGTCGTGTTCCTCGGACCACTCCTGAGGAGTTTTAGTTTGTCCTGCTGAGGGAGGCAGCTGGCATCAAGGACTGCTGTTGCCATGGAGACTAGGGGGTTGTTTGTCCTGCAGTGTTTAGGTGGTGGTACATGTCAAACATCCACATGAATGTCAAGGTTTCCCAGCAGAACGTTACATTAGAACAAAATGATGGATGTTGTTCTCTTCAGCTGTCAGTGGTCAGAATGTTGTGGCTGATTGGTGGATCTGTCTGCCTTTACTCTGACATCCAGTTATACAAAAGTGTAGTATGTGTGCAGTGCAGAAGAGATTTACTTTATTGTATGCAGTTTTTTTTTGTTTTTTTTTTTAAAGGGAGAGCATTTTTTTAATCCACCTGAAGAAGACCTAATCTTTCCCTTCAAAGGATAGTTAATTGTTACTACAGCTTCCATAGTGGTCCCATCAGAGAGAATCATATCCATATACAGATTTTTATTAATTCCAGGGCTGGTTCAGTAAAGATTATAATAATAACTACATCAGATAATTCTTGGTCGCATTTGGAATTTTGCAGCCTGAGAGATGGTTGAGAAGGTTTGCAGTTCTTGTTTTAGCAAAATATGTTATAATAGAAGATCTTTATTGTCATTGTACATGAAATTCTCTGCAAACCAGCAAAATGCATCAGTCTGAGGTATCTAAAAATAAATTAAAGCTGCAAGCAGCGTTGGACAGGTCCTCGAATCCGCGCATGTCCACCAGGTGGCGCTACGACCGAGAGTCCATGTCGGCCGATGGATGCGATGAGGGCTGGACTCTGATCACAGCCGTAAAATTTCAGGCAGATTGGAGCATGTTCAGGCTACTTATAGAGCTTTTCCTGTCCATCCACCAGGTGGCGCTGCGACCGAGAGTGTATATTGGCCTATGGATGTGATCAGGGTCAGACTCTGATCACACGTATAAAATTTCAGCCAGATCGGACCATGTACAGGCTAGTTATAGAGCTTTTCCTTCCATCCACCAGGTGGCGCTAAAACTCTGAATGTATATTTGTATATGAATGTCTTCAAAGCTGGACTCTGATAACACCTGTAAAGTTTGAGACAGATTGGAGCATGCAGAGGATAGTTACACAGCAGTTGATGTTTCACAGCGAAGCATCAAAATTCCAGAGGCCGCCATGGCCCCGCCCTCAGACTTTTGCGGAGCATTTTGATAACTTTTGATCACCCATGCCTGGAGTACATCCTGGCCGAATTTCAGCTCTCTTGGTGTTACCCTGTTTGAGTTTACAGCTTTTGAAAATGTACAAAAATGACCCAAAATCGTGTAAAAGTATGACATATAATTCAAAATGGCCGACTTCCTGTTGGGTTTTGGCCAAGGGTGTCAATTACATTTTTGTGCGTCTTGATGAGTTACATATGCCTACCAAGTTTCAGAACTGTAGGTCACACATACGGCCTGTAGTAAATGTTTGAAATTTTCCAGGTGGCGCTATTGAGCCATTTTGCAACAGTCATGTGCAATTCGTCTAAAATATCAAATATTTCAGCAGTCCTGATGTGTGTGGAAATTCTGGCGAGCATATGAGCGTTCCTAACCTGTCAAAAAGTATTTTGTCTGTCACGGCAACATTGCATTGCCACGGCAACAGAATTTCATCAATTGTCAAAATCTTCACACTGTGGCATTGTCAAGGGGGGAACACTGAGCTGACCAATTTTCAGGATGATATGACAAAGTTTCAGGCAATGGTACGTGCAAATGTAATGACAATTTCTTCCTGTTGCCAATAGGTGGCGCTATGAGTATTTCTAAATTTAGGAATGTGGATGTGTTCAGAACCGGACTGTTGTCGATCACATCAAGTTTGGTCCGGATCGGATCATTTCCAGCTGAGATATTAATAATTCAATTTTCATGGCGAGAAATCGAAATTCGCTGCGCCGCCACAGACACGCCCCTTGATGACGATTCGCCATTTTCTCTGGGAATCATCATCAATGTGTTCAGGCTTATGTCACCACATTTGAGGTGAATCTGATCAACCTGCTAAGAATAGTACATCAAAGTGTAAAAAAATGTCTATTTCCTGCTACCACAAGGTGGCGCTATGACTGTCAATGTACATAACCAGATGGATGTCGTCAGGGCTGGACCCTGATCACACATGTAAAATTTCAGGCAGATTGGAGCATGTACAGCAGAGTTAGACACCACTTCCTGTTTCATGGCGAAGGATCAATATTTTTGATGACCACCATGGCCACGCCCTTTGACTTTTGCACAGCATTTTGATAACTTTTCATCAGGTAGGGCTGTTGCATATACTGGCCAAATTTGGCGTCTCTCGGACTTACCTCCGCTGAGTTATTAATCTCAGAAAATTTACAGCTAATTCAAGATGGCCGACTTCCTGTTGGGTTTAGGGCGTGGCCGTGATTGACTTTTTCGTGTGTCCTGATGTGCTGAATATGCACACAAAATTTTGTAGCTGTAGCTCAAACATCCTGCCAGTTGGCCTAATGACCACTTTTTGCAACTTTGTAGGGGGCGCTATAGAGCCATTTTGGCAAATACATGCGCACCTCCCACGAAATATCAAATTTTTCGCCAGTCCTGATGTGTGTGCCAACTTTCACGCGTTTTGGGGTATGATAAGGTCGCCAAAAATGCATTTCCCCCGTCGCACAAAGAAAAATAATAATTCCTTGCATTCCTATAGGGTCTTCGCACCATTCGGTGCTCGGACCCTCATAAAGAAAAATGCTTCTAAAGCCAATAATAAACAGAATATTTTGAGGGAATACTCTAAAAAGGAAAGAAAAGCTCCATTCTCACTCCTCTCAGGATAAACTGTCTTTAAAATTGACTTTAAATTTAGCTTCAACACGAGATAAAAACATTTACTTTCATTGCTGATGTTGTCAAGTTTAAATAAAGTTCATGCTACTTTTATAAAATGATGAAAGTGAATAAATTGTATTTCTGTAATCTGTGCTTGATTTCTGTCTTTTCTCCTGTCATCCAGATGTTCAGAGGGAGATGATGCCACATCTGGTCCAGCTGATGGAAGGTCTTGAAGTTCTCTGACTGGCCTCGACTGAAGATGGTCGTCTCACTGGATTTAAGGTTCAGATGCTCAGTAACAAACTCCACCAATGAGCCAACAGGGAAGCTTTAGGTTTATTAAATGTTGCTGTGGAGGTATCACTGTTTTTCTTTGTGAATTCAATGTGCTCAAACTGAAACTTGAATTACAACTTAGAAGTAAATCCTTCCATCTGAAAGGATTTAGTTGCATTAATAACCTCATAACATTCTAATTTTTATTCCAGTCTTGGTTGGAAATAGAATCTCTGTATTGATTCAGGTAAAAACTGAACTTCACAGCATGTTGGAGCAAAACAACCAGATGAAAACTGTGATGGTGTTGGATTGTCAGACCGTAATGTTGCAGCTCAAAGCAGCTTTTCTCTCTCAGTTCATTCTGATATTCAGCTATGAATCAACACAGCAGATGGTGATCCATGCTGTGGAAGTCTCACATCTCCTGATTTAATGGAGCTGCTGTGCACTTTTTACACTGTTTATTCACCAACACTTTATTTAATAAAAGTCCCATCTAGTTTTTATGAGGAATGTGATGTTTTAATTTCTCTGTGAATAACTGCAGTCTAATGGAACAGCTGGAACTGTAACATCTGTCCTGATATTGATCATGAAGTATTGATCAGAATACTTATGGTCAGCAGTCATCCCTGAAGTTTTACATTAAAATCTTTACTTGTGTTGTGAACTTTGGTAAGAAGCAGAAACGTTAGCGTTGCCATGGATACATGAGTGTTAAATTCTGTCCATGTTTCCATTTTGGGAAATGCAGTCCAGTTCCAGAATGCGGAGGAATTTAGTCTCAATCACAGACAACAAATATTATCTGAAAGTCGAGTTATTGTTGTTTATCAGCACAATACAAAAAGATTAATGTTACAAATATTCCAGTTAAGACCCTAAAATATCATGATTTATGTAAATTTACCTCAATAATATGAATGTTCAGGTTAAGATTGTACAGTGATATTTATTATGTAAGTTTAGCTGATTAAAGTTTATGACTCTGCACTAAAATATTATTTAAATTGACATCATTATTATAATATTTAGGGTCAGACCCTACAGTATTGAGATTAAGAAATCAAATATTCTATAAAATGTAAATACACTGAACTCATTTGGATATATTTAAGTGAGACTCTACAATATTATTTGACACAAATCTATCTAAATCAAAATTTTAATCATTTTCACACCAAACATTTACTGGACTGATTTAAATATTAAAATCACTCCTTTCTAATCCTCTGCTGTACGTTCAAACCTGAGGCCTTAAATAGAAACACACAAGTATCTGATTGAAGGAACTTCTGCAGAGTCCTGGTTCCAGAACATGATGATAGAATTATAGACAAACTTTAACAAAAGCTGCCTGAGAGTTTACAGGTTTTTATGTTGGATTTCTTCAGTAATTTAATGAGAGTTATCAGCAAAAATCAAGTGTTCATTTGATGAGCTTCATTTCCTAAAACATCCAGAATTGGAGCTCATATCTTTGGCAGCTGTAAAGTTTCTGCTCCTTCAAAGTTCACAACACAATGAATGAATTCCTAAAACACTCTCAATGCTGGAGAGCGTTTGTGATGCTGAAGCAGTGATCAGTTTTTCTGTTTCTTCTCTGGAGATGCACAATGAGGGACGTCTGCAGAGACTGAGAAAGAGTCTCACCACATCCTGACATGAGGAAAAAGACTTTTTTGAAGACTACAATGAGAAAAAACTATCAGACAGCAGACAGCTGCATTCAAGGTGAGCTCTGAACATTTGATCTGGAACAGGAATTCAGTAACGACAGCATGAGCTTCATTTCAGTCTGTAGCTGCTGAATTCATGGATGAATCATCTGGCACTAGAGAGGAAGACCATCAAACATCCACGTCAGCTGATGGAGGTCCAAGAGTGAAGACCTCAAATCTGATTGGACGGCCTCCTATTCAGTCACATGTGTGAACAAATGCCTTCAAGTTGATTTGTTTTCTAAAATAAATCTTGTTTGAGTCCTAATCTATGCCTGTGTGTTTGCTTCTTTACACTGCTGTTAACAGTTTAGGCTGTTAGATTGTTCCAGATAAGACAAGTACAAGATTCTTCAGAGCCGTTCTACCACGAGCCTGACAGGAAGAACCAACAGCTACTGAATGTTCCTGTGGTTCCCTCAAGGCTACAGGAGGAGTCCTACGAGGACGAGCCGGTCCACCTGATGGCGGCCAGTCGCTGTGGTTCAAAGCCAACACCGACTACGTGGACTTCTACTGGACCACATGGAGGCCTTCAAAATGGACCAACAAGTTCAGCAACTCCCCGACTCGTGGGTCTGAGGACGCCGCCGAGCCTCGGTCCAGCCGGCCTCCTGTCTGTGGGTGTTTGAGTGCTGAGAGGTTTGTGGATGCATGTGAACGTTCTGTGTTGAAACAGCAGCTTTTGACTCAGTAACGCCGGGAAAAACCAAGAGCTCCTTTATTTGTGACTTCCACTAAAAAAAACTGATGAAAATAAGTTTGCCAGGGTTCTGACTGATAACAGATTATTAAATAATGAAAATAATCGTTTAAATATTCCTTTAAACAATCCTTTTAGGTCTACATTTCCTTTACACTGACTTCTTGGTATATGTACAAGTATTTTGGGTGGAATATACCATTAAGCCCGATGTTCAAGGGTTCTTCTGGGAATATACCATTAAACCAACCTTTTAGGTAAATGTTCCAGGATGTTGGGTAGAATATACCATCAGATCAACCTTTTAGGTCTACATTGGAAGATTTTAGAGTAGAATATTACTCCAAACCATCCTTTAGGTCTACATTTAAGGTGGAATACTCCTTTACACCAAGATTTTTTGGTCTACATTGAAGGATTTTAGGTGGA
This sequence comes from Amphiprion ocellaris, assembly GCF_022539595.1. Taxonomy (NCBI): domain Eukaryota; kingdom Metazoa; phylum Chordata; class Actinopteri; family Pomacentridae; genus Amphiprion; species Amphiprion ocellaris. The sequence goes on along the minus strand of NW_026559351.1, from coordinate 3,654 downwards.
ATATTCCTTTGAACGAACTTTTTAAGTTCATGTTCAAGGATGTTGGGTGGAATATACCATCAGATCAACCTCCAGGTCTACAGTAATGAATTTTAGGTGGAATATACCATTAAACTCACCTTTTAGGTCTACATTGGAGGATTTTAGGTGGAATTTTCTTCCAAACAGTCTTTTAGTCTACATTTAAGGATGTTTAGGATGGTATATTCTTCCAAACCAACTTCTCAGGTCTACATTTCAGGTGGAATATTCCTCCATACTAACTTTTTTTGGTCTACATTGAAGGATTTTTTCTAAACCACCCTTTCTGGTCTATATTTGAGGTTTTAGGTGGAATATTCCTTTTAACCAGCCCCTCAGGTCTTTGAGGATTTTGGATGAAATACTCAGTTAAACCAACATTTTAGGTGCATGTCCAAGAATTTTTGGTGGAATGTTCCTTTAAGGTGGATGTTTGAGGACCTTGTAGGTGGAATACTTCCTGAAACCAACCTTTTAGGTCAACATTCAAAGATTTAAGGTGGAATATTCCTTTAAACCAACCTAAATTTCATGTTTTGATCATTATCAAGTGAGAAACCTCAATCCAGACTCCTCATAATGACGTTTGAGATTTATGCTGCTGTTATTTGTTTAGTCCAGACTAAATGACAGAAATCCACAACTGTAATTTTATTTCAGGACTCGGTTATTAAATGTCAAAACAATCCATGTGACTCTAAAAACTCAACAGCTGTAAAAACTCTAAGATTAAACTGTCCATAAGGATCCAAAATAAGTTGGACTTCTACATGAGAGCTTTAATTATTCTTCATCTACTTCCTGAAAAGTTTGGTCAGTAAAAAAGACAAAAACTAATATTTTCAGCTGAACTAAAGACAGACTTTGTGATGTTTCTGCTCACATGTTGTGTTGTTGTAAACTTACTCTTTCAAATAAATAGCCGCCTAACCCCTTGGAAACCAACATTTGTCCTGTTTTTGTGTTGCTCCTCGGCGACCCTAGACAGCCGGGTCGTAATGTTTTTTGAGCAACACACCATACTATGAAGTTTTTACAAAGATGGTTCTACTATGAAACCAGTTTGACATGTTCAGGTGTTCTTTGTGTGAAAACTCAGAGATTTCAGGTATCAGAAGGTGGTTTTCAACTTTCTTTGTTAACTTTCTGCTTCAACTTTAAACTAAATTTCCTTCACTAACCCAGCCCTCTGGACTTCCAGTAAGCTGTGTTCCTATTGGCTGTCCAGGTGGCTGCTTGGTGTTATCAGGAACACCTGAGCAGCTCAGTGTCTTCCTGCTTTATTTAGCTGCATTCAAACATTTCCTCTGCTTCTGTTCACCACTGAACCGGGTTTGGCTCCATTGCTTTAATTTGTTCTTTAGGCGTTGGCTTGCAGCTTCCAGCAGTAAAATCGTCTTTAATGTGTTTCTTGGTGTGTTTTAGGGCTTTGTACTGGATAGTTGTCTTGGTAAAGGTGGTTCTTTAGCCACAGTTAGCACATGGTGCTAATATGTGCAGTGATTAGTGGATTTGGTGCAGCTGAGTTGTGTCTGTATCTTGGCTGTAGTGAGTCTTTAGAGGTTTTTGGTCAGACACATTCTGTATTCTTGCTTCTGAACCAGCGTTGGTTGTCCAGAAGGTAAGAGTTCCTGTCCTGATTCTCTGTTCTCAGAGGTTCTCTGGTAGGCTGCAGGAGACTTTAGTGTTTGGGTTGTGCTAGTTTGGTTTTTGTACGGTTTCATTTGGACTATCTTGAGGCCCCTCCATGTGGTTTAGTGAGGTTTTCTGCAACAGTTCTACAAAGCAACCTGCAGCAGAAGAGACTTTGAGAGTTTTTAGGAAGTTCTGGAGACCAGACTTTAGAGCAGCAGAAACATTTGTCAGCAGTTTGAGCAGGAGAAGGTGAGCTTCAGAGTAGAAATGAGACAGAAACCTTCTTGACCCGTGTGGTGAGGTCCTGTACCAAGAGTTTGAGCAGGTTGTGAAGAGTCTGTAGTTCTTTAGTCTGAAAGCACAAGAAGAGTCGACTCATTAAAGGAGAAAACAGGAGATATTGTTGGTTCTTCTGTCACTCTGCAGTTTCCAGTTTCCTTAGACTGAATATCAAGTTTCTATTTTAAATGATTTCCCATGTGAGCCCAAGAAGACTTCAATAAACTCCCTCCATCCCCTGGACACAACATATTTTATTACCGTGTTAAATCTTTTTTTAAAAATATGTTTTTGAGTTTAAATCACAGTTTTAGCAGGTTTTTCTCTTTGCTTGTTTAGTTTTGTAATCTGTGTGAAAGGTGCTAAACAAATAAAGTTGAATTGATAAACTGAATAATTGATTAACTCATGATTGTGACAACAGACGTATTTTTGTTGTGATTTAAGGGTTTGTTTCATTTTTAAGGTTGGGGTTAAAATCTTGACAGAAGAAAATATTAAAGAAATGAACTACATTAAAAAACAATTAAATCAAAGGATAAAAGCATTTAATACAATAAAACTTTTAAAAAGAAAATTAAACAGTAAATACAATTAAATTATATTAAACAGACAAATAATAAATAATATTTATTAGATAATTAAATAGAAGATACAAAACATGTAATTATGAAATTAAAGTTTTTTAAACAAAAATATTAAACATTAAAGATGAAATATTTTAGATAATTAGACATTTAAAAAATACAATTAAACAAGAAGAATAATAATCACCCCCCGCGACCCTAGTGAGGATTAAGCGGTGTATAGATAATGGATGGATGGAATAATAAACATTTTTAAAAATACAAAACGTTTAATTAGATTATTAAACCATTAAATAGACAAAACATTTAATTAAAAAATGAAATGTTTACAAAATTAAATCTTAAAGACAATAAAACTTTAAATAGGAATTAAACAGAAAATACAATGAAGCATTTAAAAAGAAAATTAAACATTAAAAGGTGGTAAAACATTTAAAAAGAAAAACAAAGATTTAATCAAAAAATTTTACATTTGGAAGGAAAAGGATTTTTTTTCAAACAAGCTGATAAATTTGAAAAAACAACAAACATTAAAAAGACAAAACATTTGGAAATCAAATCAGACATTAGAAAAGAATAAAAGGTGAGAAAAGAGCAAAACTAAATATTTAAGAAGAATCAAACTAAAGACAAAACATTTGAAAAGACACCAGTTGAAGTAGAAGATCAAATTAAACAGAAGAGACAATAAAACAATCAAAAAGAGCAAAAACAGATCAAGGTTTTAAAGCGTTTTCTAGTCTGAAATGAAAACATCAAGTTGTTTCTTCAAACATTTCCTCTTTCTATGTTCTTGGTTTGATTGTGGACAGATTTACTAAGAACTCATTTCAGAAAACTGCTTTCCAGATAAAGTCTACTAGTAGTTGAAGACATTTATCAAACTAATGTTACCTTCTGATCTCCACAAACTTTACTGTTCAGTGAAGAGAATCAAAGTTTGTTCAGGATTTCTAAAAAACCCACAGGTGAAGGTCTGAGAAGAACTCAGATGGATGATCTAAATGTGAAATCAAGACTCATGCTCACAAGTTTTAAGGCTTCTGTTAACCAGAAAGTTCAAACTAACAGAGAAGTACTGAGAAACTTGTAAAACTTCAGTCCTCAGACTGTCTGAAGGTTCAAAGTAACA
>NW_026559350.1:0-32759 GCF_022539595.1 Amphiprion ocellaris | reverse complement strand
CAGCTCCAGACTCATTAGCTGAGATAACTGACAGCTGGGGACCTGGAGAGGCTCTCAAACCAGCCACAGCTGGACCTACACAGGCCACCTCCCCATACAAAGGCCAAAAAAGTCCACCACAGAAGCACGATGGCACACAATCACCAGCGGCCATAACATTAGTCAGATTAAAAATGCAACTAATAAATAAATGATGATGTGCCCTGTTATAGCTGGGAAGTCTCACAGTGACATCTTAATATTAGATTAAGACAAAACTTTTTTGACCCCGATGAGGACATTTATAAACTACCCAGCAGTAAATACTAAAATCGGCTTCACCTTTGCCTACTACAACACTAAAGTGACAGACAAACATCAGTGCAGTAGTAAGTATAATCCAATAATACTGCATAATTAAAAACATTATTCTGAAATATGTAAAGGATGCTTTTAGTTTTGGTACTTTAAGTATACTTTGATGCCAGTGCTTTTGTGCTGTTACTAAAGTAAAAAATGTATATTCAGCAGTGTAATCTTCACTGTGGTACTGTTACCTTTATCTAAGTACAAGATCTGAGTAATTCTTCCACTGCAGTCAGAGGGTAGGAGACAAGCTGGAGGCTGTAGATGTTGAAGGTGACCAATCAAAGTAGCAGTACAACCAGCTTCCAAAGTCTCATAGGTCAACCTGACAGCGGATAACATTTGTGCACACCAGCAGAAATATTGTGGTTATGTGCAGAGGTTTTCAAACTAATCCAACGCCATATACTAGCATGGAAATATTAAACCTAGCAGAAATAGTGAATAAATTCATATGTATTCATATAGAATAGTCAGCTTAGTTAGTCATATGCAAATGCAGTTGGGAACTTCATTCTCTCCAGATACTGCATTAGTAATGAATATAGTGAAGCTTTAACATGTATTTTTTTTAACACTGCGTCATTGTGTTACAGCAAGGTGTAATTGATTTGCTGTCAAGTTGTACAGGCTGCCTGTTAGAGTGGAAGTCAGCTTTGTCTGTTATGTTTTAATGCATCAATAAAAAAAGGATCTGCTTACCCGACGGTCTGATTTATTTTGCAGCTCAGAAAAAATACGCAAGGTCAGACTTTTCCAAGACGTTTTTCAAGGTAACACCACAGATACACATTTTCCCCTCAGATTTTTCCAAGGGCTTTAAATTCTTCCAGAGACGCTAAAGAGACTGCAATTGAGACAACAACTTAGTTTATTGGGCACCAGCAGCTCGATAGTATTGATTTGCGCCCACCAGCCAGAGGAATACCAATGACATGAAACATTGCAGCTAAAAAGGAACATGTTACGCCCTTCAGCTCTGCAGTTTTTCACGACTATGTTTCTTCTGAATCTCTCAGCCTGCTTGTCATTGTAATGCAGAAGGTGAGATGCCAAGGCTCAGTGTCTGGAGATATGTGGGAATGGAGACATGATTGGTGTGCATGATGGGCAGAGTTTCTGCTGTTCTTTTAATAATAAAATTGAACATGTTTTTTTCTAGATCAAACAAAGGCCCTTGAAGGAGATTTTATTGGAGTTAAATTAAATTGAACCCACAAAGGACACCTCAAAAATGGGCTGAGTCGATATGACTGTGGGGCTGCGCTGAGACCTGACAGCCTTGAGAAAGGTTGGTCGAGGTCAGAGGTTTTCAAGAGATTTTCAGAGGGGTGTGAAGTGAGAGATGTGAGCCAGAGATACTGCGTGAGGTGTAGAGGACAAGTACACGTTGTTGTTTCAGTGATGACAGAACGTTAGTTATTGTACTTTGGCCTGCTATTTTAACCAACTTAGTCGTCAGGTCATCGATTAAAACCCTATAAACAAATCTCTTTGTAATCAAAATTACATACAGTAGGTCCTCGGTTTACAACATCCTCGACCTATGGCATTTTGTGGCATTACGTCGCCATCTCATAAATTTATTAGGAAAATCTTGTTCCAACATTCCGACATACGGTGTTTGAGATGTTAAAACAAATTTCATGCGGGAACTAGTAGGTGAACGGAAAGGACGAATACGTCATCATGCAGCGCTATAGGAATGATGATGAGGAAGGATGATTTTACCACGGTGTTAGCGAAGGTGAGTGACATAGGTACTTATGTACATATGTGAGTTCCGACTTATGGTGAAAATCGTGTTATGTTGCGCCGTAGGAACGGAATTTTGACATAAGTTGAGACCCTCTTGTATTTAGTATTTTTTCATTGACAATAATCCCTTTCTGCTTTAAAATGACTTACATCTAACTACACTGTTGCTTCCACACACACCAGCCCCTACAATCCAGTTTCAACAGTGTAGAACCACTCTGTGTTACACAACGGCAATACACATACAAAATGTAGTATTGGAGTTACTCTGCCGAATGAGAAACTAGAAAACGATTCTGAAGACTAAATACAGAAAGCTCCACCCTGCAAGTTGACAGAATGGATTCCTTAGGTTTGTTACATATGAAATCTCAAAAGTCTGAATCCATGTTTCTGTCATTAATATGCTGCACTTTCAAGGTAGGAATGCTCTGCCAATTCAAGGAAAAGACCTTACACCTGCAGAATTTGACTGAAAATCCCACGATTTTCAAGTTTTTGTTAGCATCAGAGTAATCCATTTGTGGTTATATGTATTTGCATGGTTACAATCAAAATAGGAACTGTTAATAACTGATGCTGCATACCTTTAATGGTTGCCAAAATGTGCAATGTTTACAAATATGGGCTAAGTTGGGTAAGTAAGGGCTACTATTGCTGTGGTTCTAATATTGGTGCTACTGGTCCCTGGTCTAGATTAATTTATCAAATGTTGTCCTGCATAAAAATATTACCCTCTTCTTTCAAAACATTCTTTGATAGTGCTGAGACCCATTTGCCATAACTGGATTTTTGTCATCATCTGTGTAGCGTTGCTGTTCTGTTTTCACAATGAAGAGTGGTTGTCATTTAATTTAATCACAGTTTTATCAACCGCACTGAGTTAGTGGCCAGTCTGTTGTTAATACTAGTATGCTTAATTACCTCATTCAGTTTGGACAATCATTTTCAGCTTGGGAGAATCCAGCCACACCCGTAAATCAAAGTCAAACGCGCCCCACTGCTCCACATGAACATCATAAAAGAGGCCACACTGGAAAATGAGGGGAATCACCTTCACAAACCCATTAGTTGAGTGTTCTGCATTTTGGCAGATAGTTCAATAGTTGTGTTCATTTTGGCTTTCAAAACAAATATGAAAGTTTGTGTATTTTATTGTCCATGTATTTTCCATTTTCGGCTACTTGGAAATGTAGGTGGAAATGCACATTGTAGTGTTAGGCAAAATAAAACATTTCACATTTAAAAAGAGCAGCGGACACGCTGTCATTCAAATGAAGAGATAATGATAGTGTTTAGATTTCTTTAAACTCTGCATTTTTAGACAGACTCACATTGCTGAACCCTGTTGCTCACAGGGGAAACAGAAGTCACTCAGTTAATGGCAGCTTCTGTTCAGTATAAATCACTTTTGAGCATATGAACGTTTTTACAACACATGATTCAATGTACACACAACTTAGTAAAAAATCAAGTAAAGCTAAGCAGACTTCTGAGGCTCTTCTCCCGTCAGACCTTCCTCTTGGGATCTCAACATTGATGCTCATTTGCTGAGCAAAACTTCAAACCATTTATGGTTTCTTGCCTCCACCCTCTGCCCTCTTGCCTGTCCCCGCTCTGCCGGGTTTTCTCCTGAACACTGCTGGCTTTGATGATCTAGGCTGCAACGTAGAAAAACTAACTAGGGAAGGCAGAATGACTCTTTGCATTTAAATGGAGCATTAACAGAGAACGGTTTCTCTTGATCCTGTGACTTATTTGAATTTGCTTGCATTTGTCAGTCTGACAAATGTTGTTCTGGAGGTACAGCGAAAAGGGCTCATTTATGAATGTTAACAATTAGACATGAAATTCTAAATTTTCTTATCAGACTAAGACATAACCAACTGTGAGACTGTAATTAGCAGCTTTATGTACCCGGTAAAACCTGTTTGCTCGTGGTGGTCAATACATATGTGATTCTTTAACTTCCCAATGTTGAATCTTCATGGTCACTGGGACTTCCCCTCACTGCCTACTGAATCAACCAGTTTTCAGTTTAGCTGTGATATTATATCATGGTGTTGCCTGGAATAAAAATATGAACTATGAAACTTTAAGTGTGATATTGTGGAAAGCAGAAAAAATAGAAAAAGCAGTCAGAGAGCGCAGTACTCCACCAAGATTGTTTCTCCCCACATGACATTGTCCAGAAATGCAACATTTTTTTTTTTCAGAAATGCAGCATTTTTTTATTAGTTATTGATGATCAAAAATCACAGCAACAACAAAAGTGGCCATTTAATATAGATGTACCCACAAACAAAATGACCTTGTGCTCAGCACAGGCATGTTTCATGCATGTGTATGTTGTATATGGATACTGAATTGCGGGACCTAAAAATGTAGCAGGGTGGTGGTAATGGATGGGATTCGGAAACACTCCCCACAATTGAGTCAATTATTCCTTGTATCATTTCCGACGGGTAAGTCTGCAGCGGTCAGTTTGTAGTAGGATCACAGTCATGTGATTGTCAGCAGGAAGCTGACGTAGTGTTCGCTTGTCATAGTTTAGGGACTTTGCATCTACACACACAATGACTGGTGCACAAACAGCAGATATCATATACACCCAGTGCTGTCCGGACTTGGAGGCCATTTCAGTGTGTAGACCCTTTTATTTGCCCCGGGAGCTCAGCGTGGTGGTCATAACAGCAGTTTACATCGCACCTGATGCTAAAGTTAGCTTAGCCCTCTCGTACCTGCATGACATCATCAATAACCAGATGCGGGATCACACAGATGGAGCCTTTGTTGTTGCTGGGGACTTTAATAGAGCCTGCCTAAAGACTGTGCTCCCCAGATTTGTACAGTATGTGCAATGTCCAACCAGAGGGGACATTGGTCCTTGTGTCATTTCTGACCTTTGCTGAAAATTTCATCCAAATTCATTAGTCTGTTTCTGAGTAATGGTACTAACAGATAGACAGACAAACAGATGCACAAACGTACAGCCAGCAATTGTCTCATAACTCTGCCGCATTCCTTGGCAGAGGAATTAACCATGGGGTGGACTGAGGTGAAAGTAGGATCCCTATTGTTGTTGGCAGCTGGGGATCTGGAGAGGCTCTCAAACCAGCCACAGCTGGACTTACACAGGCCTCCCCTCCTCCCCCTCCCCCGAGGGGGGCCAACGGCCCCACGCAGCCAGGAAGCCAGACACAGGGGCCGAGCGGCCCACCGAAGGGGCGGCAACCAGCCCACCACAAGGCAGGCCACCACCGGGAGCCGGTCAGAGGAAATCGGAGCCGGGACCCGATGCGAGTCCAGAGGGTAAAAAATGGACAGTGAGGTGGGGCCCGGCGACGCCGACAGGGAGGCACCCCGCATACCCCCCGCACCAGGCCCCAGGTGAGCGCAGTACACCCAGGGCCCCCACTCCCCGCAATGCGCCCTGACAACCCACCAGGACAGAGCCACCACATGCCACCAGCCCGCAGTACAGCCACAGCGCCCACCAGGACGGCCAATCCAGCCCCCGCAGCCCACCAAGAGCCATCGCACCAGCCTGGACCCGTCGGGCACGCAGGAGTCCCTCCCTTTGTAACTGTTGCATCCCTAAGCCCAAGACTAAGAATGACCTGAATTAAAGTTTTGATAAAGCAAAGGTAGAAGTCCTCTGGCAACATTCAAAACATTTGGTTTACTTTGTAATAAATAGAAAATCTTACAATCATCTAACATCTTGCTGAATTCTCAGCTGTTTTAACAGCTGTTTTTTTTTTCTCTTTCCCTTTCAAACTCAGACTCCACTGCACAAACCACTATATAGGTTCTGACGTCTACAGCTGCAACCATTACTCATGGGAAAAATGCAGCGTAAGGAAATTTGCATTATCCATTACGTAGTATTCTGGTTGGCTGAAGGTGAACCTGGGCCACACCTCCAGCCATTTGGAGTGTGTGCTCATAAATAATACATATTGTCACTGAATAGCTTCCAGAACCGCTTGCTGGAGGACAGGGGAAAATCTGGCCTCTTAGGAAAACGGGATTTAAAAGAATATTAACGTTTTTATAAATAACATTTTCCAGGTGCGTTTGAAATAATAGTGACACATCTGTGGCATGTCTGAATAAAAGCTGGAAGCAGTGAGACCTTGTTATAACACTGTGGAACATGGAGGATGACCGAGTCAATCAAACCGGTGACTTTGACAAGGGGTCACCAGTATCGCATCAGTCAACACTGGTACCTTCTCCAACTTTAAGCCGGTCATTTTTGTGCCACAGTTCAACTTAACCAGCTGCTGCTTCATGAGGTAAGAAAACAGTCATATCAGCGATGCTATGAATCATTTTTTGCAACCCTTCTATTTATTTTAGAACTCACTGGAAAATTAAGTTAACATTTGATCAGAAAATGCTCTTTGGGTCTGGAAGATTCCTTATGATGTGAACTATCAGCATGTCCCTGTCTGAACTTTGGAAGGCAGCAGATCTAAGATCTAGTCAATCAGATAGAGGATGGGTAAGGCTAAAGGTGGGAAAACAAAACTAGCTACGTTACCATTCAGAAGTTTGGTGTCACCCAGACAATTTCATGTTTCCATGAAAACTCACACTTTTATTCATGTGCTAACATAATTGCACAAAGGTATTCTAATCATCAATTAGCCTTTCAACACCATTAGCTAACACAATGTAGCATTAGAACACAGGAGTGATGGTTGCTGGAAATGTTCCTCTGTACCTCTATGTAGATATTCCATTAAAAATCAGCCGCTTCCAGCTAGAATAGTCCTTTACCACATTAACAATGCCTAGACTAGATTTCTGATTAATTCATCTTCATTGAAAAAACTGTTTTTTTTTCTTTCAAAAATAAGGATATTCCTAAGTGACCAGTAATGTACATTACTAGTGACCACTGAGGGGAACTACATTGTAAGACACAAGGCATTTGTTTTAAGATTCATGAACAATTATCTGTATGATTCTTGTTTTGTTGTTGTTGTTGTTGTTGTTGTTGTTTTTTTAACTTTGACATCAACTCCGGTGATAATTCATGACTGGTTGGTTTCATTGTATCAACAGTCATGGTCAAAGCACATTTGCCAGTTCTTTGGATGAACATTTTGCTACATCGGGTTTTGCTTGAATAGGGTGGTTGCATCAGGTTCTGAATTGGTGTCACGAACCGCTGCAGAACGGATATATTTCTTGGGGAAAAAGCTGCTGACTATTCAGTATAATAATGAGAATCTGGACCCTTTTATCCTTCTGTTCGTTCGCTTTGCAATTGTTGGTTCCTCCGAGGTTCTAAATTCACTTTCTTTTATCCAGCTCAGGGAAAGTTAAGGCGTGGACATAAACCATGTGTGTATCTTGTGAGAGTGACTGAGCCCACTAAATACCGTAAGCAGACCATAGACAGACTCGAGAAATGAAAACAGGATAGAAAAACATACACTGAAGGAGAAAAGGTGATGTGCTGTGGGGCTGATAGGCTGAGTGCAAGTGATAGAGTGTTTTTTTTTTTTTTTTTTTTTTCAAAATAACAAGAATTTTCCATGTGGAACTTTTACCTGCCTGCTACTTTCTTATCCTCTTGTGGCACATTGAATGATAAAGGCTCAGGACAAACAAGTGAAATTGCACTTTGCGGTAGAGGAAAACTGAAGATAACAGAACTATCTAAGGTCCTCTCCTCTGTTCCTGTGGATCAGCACCCTGATGACAGCTGATGCAAACAGTGTGCATCAGCTGTCATCAGGGCTGATCCACAGGAACAGAGGAGAGGACCTTAGATAGTTCTGTTATCTTCAGTTTTCCTCTACCGCAAAGTGCAATTTCACTTGTTTGTCCTGAGCCTTTATCATTCAATGTGCCACAAGAGGATAAGAAAGTAGCAGGCAGGTAAAAGTTCCACATGGAAAATTCTTGTTATTTTGATAAAAAAAAAAAAAAAAAAAACACTCTATCACTTGCACTCAGCCTATCAGCCCCACAGCACATCACCTTTTCTCCTTCAGTGTATGTTTTTCTATCCTGTTTTCATTTCTCGAGTCTGTCTATGGTCTGCTTACGGTATTTAGTGGGCTCAGTCACTCTCACAAGATACACACATGGTTTATGTCCACGCCTTAACTTTCCCCTGAGCTGGATAAAAGAAAGTGAATTTAGAACCTCGGAGGAACCAACAATTGCAAAGCGAACGAACAGAAGGATAAAAGGGTCCAGATTCTCATTATTATACTGAATAGTCAGCAGCTTTTTCCCCAAGAAATATATCCGTTCTGCAGCGGTTCGTGACACCAATTCAGAACCTGATGCAACCACCCTATTCAAGCAAAACCCGATGTAGCAAAATGTTCATCCAAAGAACTGGCAAATGTGCTTTGACCATGACTGTTGATACAATGAAACCAACCAGTCATGAATTATCACCGGAGTTGATGTCAAAGTTAAAAACAACAACAACAACAACAACAACAACAAAACAAGAATCATACAGATAATTGTTCATGAATCTTAAAACAAATGCCTTGTGTCTTACAATGTAGTTCCCCTCAGTGGTCACTAGTAATGTACATTACTGGTCACTTAGGAATATCCTTATTTTTGAAAGAAAAAACAGTTTTTTCAATGAAGATGAATTAATCAGAAATCTAGTCTAGGCATTGTTAATGTGGTAAAGGACTATTCTAGCTGGAAGCGGCTGATTTTTAATGGAATATCTACATAGAGGTACAGAGGAACATTTCCAGCAACCATCACTCCTGTGTTCTAATGCTACATTGTGTTAGCTAATGGTGTTGAAAGGCTAATTGATGATTAGAATACCTTTGTGCAATTATGTTAGCACATGAATAAAAGTGTGAGTTTTCATGGAAACATGAAATTGTCTGGGTGACACCAAACTTCTGAATGGTAACGTAGCTAGTTTTGTTTTCCCACCTTTAGCCTTACCCATCCTCTATCTGATTGACTAGATCTTAGATCTGCTGCCTTCCAAAGTTCAGACAGGGACATGCTGATAGTTCACATCATAAGGAATCTTCCAGACCCAAAGAGCATTTTCTGATCAAATGTTAACTTAATTTTCCAGTGAGTTCTAAAATAAATAGAAGGGTTGCAAAAAATGATTCATAGCATCGCTGATATGACTGTTTTCTTACCTCATGAAGCAGCAGCTGGTTAAGTTGAACTGTGGCACAAAAATGACCGGCTTAAAGTTGGAGAAGGTACCAGTGTTGACTGATGCGATACTGGTGACCCCCTTGTCAAAGTCACCGGTTTGATTGACTCGGTCATCCTCCATGTTCCACAGTGTTATAACAAGGTCTCACTGCTTCCAGCTTTTATTCAGACATGCCACAGATGTGTCACTATTATTTCAAACGCACCTGGAAAATGTTATTTATAAAAACGTTAATATTCTTTTAAATCCCGTTTTCCTAAGAGGCCAGATTTTCCCCTGTCCTCCAGCAAGCGGTTCTGGAAGCTATTCAGTGACAATATGTATTATTTATGAGCACACACTCCAAATGGCTGGAGGTGTGGCCCCAGGTTCACCTTCAGCCAACCAGAATACTACGTAATGGATAATGCAAATTTCCTTACGCTGCATTTTTCCCATGAGTAATGGTTGCAGCTGTAGACGTCAGAACCTATATAGTGGTTTGTGCAGTGGAGTCTGAGTTTGAAAGGGAAAGAGAAAAAAAAACAGCTGTTAAAACAGCTGAGAATTCAGCAAGATGTTAGATGATTGTAAGATTTTCTATTTATTACAAAGTAAACCAAATGTTTTGAATGTTGCCAGAGACTTCTACCTTTGCTTTATCAAAACTTTAATTCAGGTCATTCTTAGTCTTGGGCTTAGGGATGCAACAGTTACAAAGGGAGGGACTCCTGCGTGCCCGACGGGTCCAGGCTGGTGCGATGGCTCTTGGTGGGCTGCGGGGGCTGGATTGGCCGTCCTGGTGGGCGCTGTGGCTGTACTGCGGGCTGGTGGCATGTGGTGGCTCTGTCCTGGTGGGTTGTCAGGGCGCATTGCGGGGAGTGGGGGCCCTGGGTGTACTGCGCTCACCTGGGGCCTGGTGCGGGGGGTATGCGGGGTGCCTCCCTGTCGGCGTCGCCGGGCCCCACCTCACTGTCCATTTTTACCCTCTGGACTCGCATCGGGTCCCGGCTCCGATTTCCTCTGACCGGCTCCCGGTGGTGGCCTGCCTTGTGGTGGGCTGGTTGCCGCCCCTTCGGTGGGCCGCTCGGCCCCTGTGTCTGGCTTCCTGGCTGCGTGGGGCCGTTGGCCCCCCTCGGGGGAGGGGGAGGGGAGGCCTGTGTAAGTCCAGCTGTGGCTGGTTTGAGAGCCTCTCCAGATCCCCAGCTGCCAACAACAATAGGGATCCTACTTTCACCTCAGTCCACCCCATGGTTAATTCCTCTGCCAAGGAATGCGGCAGAGTTATGAGACAATTGCTGGCTGTACGTTTGTGCATCTGTTTGTCTGTCTATCTGTTAGTACCATTACTCAGAAACAGACTAATGAATTTGGATGAAATTTTCAGCAAAGGTCAGAAATGACACAAGGACCAATGTCCCCTCTGGTTGGACATTGCACATACTGTACAAATCTGGGGAGCACAGTCTTTAGGCAGGCTCTATTAAAGTCCCCAGCAACAACAAAGGCTCCATCTGTGTGATCCCGCATCTGGTTATTGATGATGTCATGCAGGTACGAGAGGGCTAAGCTAACTTTAGCATCAGGTGCGATGTAAACTGCTGTTATGACCACCACGCTGAGCTCCCGGGGCAAATAAAAGGGTCTACACACTGAAATGGCCTCCAAGTCCGGACAGCACTGGGTGTATATGATTCTGCTGTTTGTGCACCAGTCATTGTGTGTGTAGATGCAAAGTCCCCTAAACTATGACAAGCGAACACTACGTCAGCTTCCTGCTGACAATCACATGACTGTGATCCTACTACAAACTGACCGCTGCAGACTTACCCGTCGGAAATGATACAAGGAATAATTGACTCAATTGTGGGAGTGTTTCCGAATCCCATCCATTCCCACCGCCTGCTACATTTTTAGGTCCCGCAATTCAGTATCCATATACAACATACACATGCATGAAACATGCCTGTGCTGAGCACAAGGTCATTTTGTTTGTGGGTACATCTATATTAAATGGCCACATTTTGTGTTGCTGTGATTTTTGATCATCAATAACTAATAAAAAAATGCTGCATTTCTGAAAAAAAAATGTTGCATTTCTGACAATGTCATGTGGGGGAATGAACAATCTTGGTGGAGTACTGCGCTCTCTGACTGCTTTTCTATTTTTTCTGCTTTCCACAATATCAGCACTTAAAGTTTCATAGTTCATATTTTTATTCCAGGCAACACCATGATATAATATCACAGCTAAACTGAAACTGGTTGATTCAGTAGGCAGTGAGGGGAGTCCCAGTGACCATG
Source organism: Amphiprion ocellaris (assembly GCF_022539595.1). NCBI lineage: Eukaryota > Metazoa > Chordata > Actinopteri > Pomacentridae > Amphiprion > Amphiprion ocellaris. Next base: position 21,190 of record NW_026559350.1, on the reverse strand, counting down.
AAGATTCAACATTGGGAAGTTAAAGAATCACATATGTATTGACCACCACGAGCAAACAGGTTTTACCGGGTACATAAAGCTGCTAATTACAGTCTCACAGTTGGTTATGTCTTAGTCTGATAAGAAAATTTAGAATTTCATGTCTAATTGTTAACATTCATAAATGAGCCCTTTTCGCTGTACCTCCAGAACAACATTTGTCAGACTGACAAATGCAAGCAAATTCAAATAAGTCACAGGATCAAGAGAAACCGTTCTCTGTTAATGCTCCATTTAAATGCAAAGAGTCATTCTGCCTTCCCTAGTTAGTTTTTCTACGTTGCAGCCTAGATCATCAAAGCCAGCAGTGTTCAGGAGAAAACCCGGCAGAGCGGGGACAGGCAAGAGGGCAGAGGGTGGAGGCAAGAAACCATAAATGGTTTGAAGTTTTGCTCAGCAAATGAGCATCAATGTTGAGATCCCAAGAGGAAGGTCTGACGGGAGAAGAGCCTCAGAAGTCTGCTTAGCTTTACTTGATTTTTTACTAAGTTGTGTGTACATTGAATCATGTGTTGTAAAAACGTTCATATGCTCAAAAGTGATTTATACTGAACAGAAGCTGCCATTAACTGAGTGACTTCTGTTTCCCCTGTGAGCAACAGGGTTCAGCAATGTGAGTCTGTCTAAAAATGCAGAGTTTAAAGAAATCTAAACACTATCATTATCTCTTCATTTGAATGACAGCGTGTCCGCTGCTCTTTTTAAATGTGAAATGTTTTATTTTGCCTAACACTACAATGTGCATTTCCACCTACATTTCCAAGTAGCCGAAAATGGAAAATACATGGACAATAAAATACACAAACTTTCATATTTGTTTTGAAAGCCAAAATGAACACAACTATTGAACTATCTGCCAAAATGCAGAACACTCAACTAATGGGTTTGTGAAGGTGATTCCCCTCATTTTCCAGTGTGGCCTCTTTTATGATGTTCATGTGGAGCAGTGGGGCGCGTTTGACTTTGATTTACGGGTGTGGCTGGATTCTCCCAAGCTGAAAATGATTGTCCAAACTGAATGAGGTAATTAAGCATACTAGTATTAACAACAGACTGGCCACTAACTCAGTGCGGTTGATAAAACTGTGATTAAATTAAATGACAACCACTCTTCATTGTGAAAACAGAACAGCAACGCTACACAGATGATGACAAAAATCCAGTTATGGCAAATGGGTCTCAGCACTATCAAAGAATGTTTTGAAAGAAGAGGGTAATATTTTTATGCAGGACAACATTTGATAAATTAATCTAGACCAGGGACCAGTAGCACCAATATTAGAACCACAGCAATAGTAGCCCTTACTTACCCAACTTAGCCCATATTTGTAAACATTGCACATTTTGGCAACCATTAAAGGTATGCAGCATCAGTTATTAACAGTTCCTATTTTGATTGTAACCATGCAAATACATATAACCACAAATGGATTACTCTGATGCTAACAAAAACTTGAAAATCGTGGGATTTTCAGTCAAATTCTGCAGGTGTAAGGTCTTTTCCTTGAATTGGCAGAGCATTCCTACCTTGAAAGTGCAGCATATTAATGACAGAAACATGGATTCAGACTTTTGAGATTTCATATGTAACAAACCTAAGGAATCCATTCTGTCAACTTGCAGGGTGGAGCTTTCTGTATTTAGTCTTCAGAATCGTTTTCTAGTTTCTCATTCGGCAGAGTAACTCCAATACTACATTTTGTATGTGTATTGCCGTTGTGTAACACAGAGTGGTTCTACACTGTTGAAACTGGATTGTAGGGGAGCTGGTGTGTGTGGAAGCAACAGTGTAGTTAGATGTAAGTCATTTTAAAGCAGAAAGGGATTATTGTCAATGAAAAAATACTAAATACAAGAGGGTCTCAACTTATGTCAAAATTCCGTTCCTACGGCGCAACATAACACGATTTTCACCATAAGTCGGAACTCACATATGTACATAAGTACCTATGTCACTCACCTTCGCTAACACCGTGGTAAAATCATCCTTCCTCATCATCATTCCTATAGCGCTGCATGATGACGTATTCGTCCTTTCCGTTCACCTACTAGTTCCCGCATGAAATTTGTTTTAACATCTCAAACACCGTATGTCGGAATGTTGGAACAAGATTTTCCTAATAAATTTATGAGATGGCGACGTAATGCCACAAAATGCCATAGGTCGAGGATGTTGTAAACCGAGGACCTACTGTATGTAATTTTGATTACAAAGAGATTTGTTTATAGGGTTTTAATCGATGACCTGACGACTAAGTTGGTTAAAATAGCAGGCCAAAGTACAATAACTAACGTTCTGTCATCACTGAAACAACAACGTGTACTTGTCCTCTACACCTCACGCAGTATCTCTGGCTCACATCTCTCACTTCACACCCCTCTGAAAATCTCTTGAAAACCTCTGACCTCGACCAACCTTTCTCAAGGCTGTCAGGTCTCAGCGCAGCCCCACAGTCATATCGACTCAGCCCATTTTTGAGGTGTCCTTTGTGGGTTCAATTTAATTTAACTCCAATAAAATCTCCTTCAAGGGCCTTTGTTTGATCTAGAAAAAAACATGTTCAATTTTATTATTAAAAGAACAGCAGAAACTCTGCCCATCATGCACACCAATCATGTCTCCATTCCCACATATCTCCAGACACTGAGCCTTGGCATCTCACCTTCTGCATTACAATGACAAGCAGGCTGAGAGATTCAGAAGAAACATAGTCGTGAAAAACTGCAGAGCTGAAGGGCGTAACATGTTCCTTTTTAGCTGCAATGTTTCATGTCATTGGTATTCCTCTGGCTGGTGGGCGCAAATCAATACTATCGAGCTGCTGGTGCCCAATAAACTAAGTTGTTGTCTCAATTGCAGTCTCTTTAGCGTCTCTGGAAGAATTTAAAGCCCTTGGAAAAATCTGAGGGGAAAATGTGTATCTGTGGTGTTACCTTGAAAAACGTCTTGGAAAAGTCTGACCTTGCGTATTTTTTCTGAGCTGCAAAATAAATCAGACCGTCGGGTAAGCAGATCCTTTTTTTATTGATGCATTAAAACATAACAGACAAAGCTGACTTCCACTCTAACAGGCAGCCTGTACAACTTGACAGCAAATCAATTACACCTTGCTGTAACACAATGACGCAGTGTTAAAAAAAATACATGTTAAAGCTTCACTATATTCATTACTAATGCAGTATCTGGAGAGAATGAAGTTCCCAACTGCATTTGCATATGACTAACTAAGCTGACTATTCTATATGAATACATATGAATTTATTCACTATTTCTGCTAGGTTTAATATTTCCATGCTAGTATATGGCGTTGGATTAGTTTGAAAACCTCTGCACATAACCACAATATTTCTGCTGGGTGTGCACAAATGTTATCCGCTGTCAGGTTGACCTATGAGACTTTGGAAGCTGGTTGTACTGCTACTTTGATTGGTCACCTTCAACATCTACAGCCTCCAGCTTGTCTCCTACCCTCTGACTGCAGTGGAAGAATTACTCAGATCTTGTACTTAGATAAAGGTAACAGTACCACAGTGAAGATTACACTGCTGAATATACATTTTTTACTTTAGTAACAGCACAAAAGCACTGGCATCAAAGTATACTTAAAGTACCAAAACTAAAAGCATCCTTTACATATTTCAGAATAATGTTTTTAATTATGCAGTATTATTGGATTATACTTACTACTGCACTGATGTTTGTCTGTCACTTTAGTGTTGTAGTAGGCAAAGGTGAAGCCGATTTTAGTATTTACTGCTGGGTAGTTTATAAATGTCCTCATCGGGGGTCAAAAAAGTTTTGTCTTAATCTAATATTAAGATGTCACTGTGAGACTTCCCAGCTATAACAGGGCACATCATCATTTATTTATTAGTTGCATTTTTAATCTGACTAATGTTATGGCCGCTGGTGATTGTGTGCCATCGTGCTTCTGTGGTGGACTTTTTTGGCCTTTGTATGGGGAGGTGGCCTGTGTAGGTCCAGCTGTGGCTGGTTTGAGAGCCTCTCCAGGTCCCCAGCTGTCAGTTATCTCAGCTAATGAGTCTGGAGCTGAAGACCTGCTCTCCAGCCCTTGTTCTCCCCGCCTCCCGACCTGTCTGATTGGGCCACCACCCACTTCCCTCCGCCTTTATCCAACTGGTCGCAGCCATCATCACACCTGTAGAGTAAAAATCCCCAACCAAACTCTCAGTCAGGGTGGCTGGGATTTAATGTGAACGGTTTGCCATGGTGCCTGTTGTGTCTTTGTGTTTTGTGTGTTCCATAGCCACCAAGGGGTGGCTACTCAGAAAATATAGATTCTGCTAGTTCGGTGAGGAGTTACCATTCTTGGTGAAGATTGTAGCTTCTGTTAGCAGCTGACTAATTTGGTGAGATGCTACTCGTGTCCTGCAGCCACTGAGGGGAGGTGATTCGTGTACCATGTCATGTTGGTAATATATGTTTTGAGTCATCAGTTATTTAGTTAGTTCTGTGCAGTTAGCTTCTGTTGTTCCTGAAGGGTGTTGCTACTGTGTATAGGTGTGGGTAAGGAGTTTAGTTGTTTTGTTTGTTCTTTAGTTAGATTGGGAACTCTGTCAGCCTTTGTTTGGTTGTATTTGGTTCTTTGATTTAGCAACATCCACCAGCCCTGTTTTCTGTTGTTTGATCACTTTTATGTTAAATTTGTCACTAAGCAATAAATTGCTTTCCCTAACCAATGACATCTGGTTGTTTTTGTTACCCCCAGCTGACCCCAACTGGTGGGTCGTAGCACTATGCAAAGTCATTAGTAATTACAATTATCAAATGAATGTGGAGAAACAAGTACAATACTTTCCACTGAACTGTGTTGGAGTAGAAATATAGCAGATGGAATATTCAAGTAAAGTACTAGTACCTCAAAATTGTACATTAGTGTAGCCCTTGAGTAAATGTAGTTGGTTACCTGACACTAGATGATTTGTCAGATTTGAGGACCTACAGTGATCAGCCAAATAATAAATAAATCTCTCAGCATTTAATCCGTCAGTAGCTGCGGTAAACAATCAACACAACTCTCATAACCAATCAGAAGAGTGGATACATCTGCCACTGTCCCAAAAGTCAACCTGAGAAGCGAGCAAGTGTTAAGCAGGTGGAACATGTCCAGCGCTTGTAGTGCTTGTGGTTCAGAAATGCTTTTACAATATTAATCTGACTTTCCATTCATGGACGCTGGTCTCTGCACTCAAATCAAATGAAAGCTCCTGGTTTTGAGACTACTGAGACACCATAATAGTAGCAGAGATTCCAAACTTAAAAGACTAGACAATCCCCCTTAAAATAGGCTTGTTTATTTTCATTGAATGAGAGCGTATTTAGGGGCTGCACAGTGGCTTGGTGGTTAGCACTGTTGCCTTGCAGCTAGAAGATCCCTGGTTCACGTCCTGCCCTTCCTGAGATCTTTCTGCATGGAATTCGCATGTTCTCCCTGTGCATGTGTGGTTTTTCTCCGGGTACTCTGACTTCCTCACAGTCCAAAAACATTCTGAGGTTAACTGGTAAATCTAAATTGGTAAATCTAAATTGTGTGAATGTGAGTGTGATTGTCTCTATATGTAGCCCTGTGATAGACTTGTGACCTGTCCAGGGTGTCCCCTGCCTTCACCTTAAGTCAGCTGGGATAGACTCCAGTGCATTTATATTTAGTAAAACAACATATCAACCTTCACAACAGCATGTCTTGATAAACCTTAAAATGAAGGTGTCTATGAATAAATAAAACGTATAAATAAAGTCTAATGATGATTTATTATAAAAGTCCTCCTCAGGCAGGATCGGGTGTGCTTTTAAATATTAATAGCTATTTGGAGACTGTATGGGTTGAAACACAAATAAAAGCCTAATTCTCCTTTAGAGTCATTCACTGTATGTTTACAATTGGGTAAGTAATTCAATAAAATATGCAATAAAAAAGGAGAGTATATGATAGAATAGAGGCGTTATAATTTGACTGCCCCTGGGCACCCCAGCTGGTTACTTTTTACAACTGACCTGCTACTTCAGATGTTTTTGTGCAAATCCCAGCCATAAGTGGACTCAACAATGGAGGATTTCACATAGTTCTCTATCAGATCCTCATCTCTTATCCAGCAGCATGTGAGGGGAACATCCAAGCCATCCAAGCATGTGCTCATCCAGTCTGAAATCGACCTTCTCTAATGGAAGAAAAGAAGATGGAGAGTGGCCTTTGTGACGCCACTGGCCCCTGAGGAACACCAGGAAGTGTAATCAGCAATGATCCGTACTAGACTCCACCAATCCCAGGGAGTTCGTTAACATACCCAGCCTGCCTCAGGGGAGCCATGCCTGGAACAGTGGAACAAGCACTAGATAACTGTGCATGAATTATGAAATCCCGGACGTCTGCCAGCTCCATCCGCGAATCGCCAACAATTTACCCGAGCCAGCAGCCTATAACCAGCACCACCTTTCACACTTGGATGTTTTCCTCTCAGATGTGTGCTCATACTTTTCAGGAATGAAACAATCTGCCTTAGAATACACACAAAAATGTCTGTGCAGACTGGATGCAGGCCACCTGTGTTGATACATGAAGAACAGCACGGGACTGAATATGGTGAAACAAGCTGTCAGCAGGTTGATGACTGGAAAAGAGTTCAACGTAATAAGATTGTTTACCATGAATCACAGAGAAACCCTGCTGAGCAGGCAGTTGTAGGTTGTGAGTCCATTTTAACATAACATTCATTCAGACCTGAAATAAAGCATGTTCACATGTCTCTAGAAGGTAGATGAGTGAAAGGTCGCTGTGATTACTGGAGTGTGCAGACAGATTTCACAGCAGGTCAGCAGTATGTGATCATTATGTATTTTTACCAGGGTGATTTCTTACATCAGCATGCAAACTTTTAACTGTTATTTTAGGCTGTTGAAATAAGAGGAGGGGCTGCACAGTGGCGTAGTGGTTAGCACTTTGGCCTTGCAGCTAGAAGGTCCCTGGTTCGCGTCCCGGCTTTCCCGGGATCTTTCTGCATGGAGTTTGCATGTTCTCCCTGTGCATGCGTGGGTTTTCTCTGGGTACTCCGGCTTCCTCCCACAGTCCAAAAATATGCTGAGGTTAATTGATTATTCTAAATTGCCCGTAGGTGTGAATGTGTGAGTGCTTGTTTGTCTGTATATGTAGCCCTGCGACAGACTGGCGACCTGTCTAGGGTGTCCCCTGCCTTCGCCCGAGTCAGCTGGGATAGGCTCCAGCCCCCCTCCGCGACCCTAATGAGGATTAAGCGGTGTATAGATAATGGACGGATGGATGGAAATAAGAGGAAGGGGGAATCTAAATTTTATTTTATTTTTAAAGAGGTACAATCTCAGATGGCTGTCATAATAAAGTTTTAAAGATGAAATTTAATGTTTAAAATTGATTTCCACTCTGCTGTGTCATAAAGGATAATAAACTCATACATTTAGGTTTTGGACTGTTGGTCAGATGAAGACATGAATTCATTATGAAGGCATAGCTGTCTATTTGTTTGCATGTTTTCATTGACATATTAAAAACAAAACACTTAATCAGTGAGTTAAGAAAATGGTGGACAGAAACGTTGCCTTGTTATATTCATGAGCTAATTTTTGTCTGTCTGCTGCTGAAAACAAGGTGAATAACAGCGAGACAGTGAGACTGAACAGGAAACTTGTGAATATATAAACAAAAACAATGAGCTTAAAGAGACCAAAAAATTCCATAGAACTAGATAAATCTCCAGGGCCAGGTGATATTCTCTGTGGGTTTGTCTTTTCCAGATTACAAATAGTAATTTGCATGATTGTATTACAAAAACGATTGATTATTGCAGCTTTAAGAAATGACACAATCATGTCTGAAGTGCATTGTGATGCTAGGTGAGGAAGAAGAGGACTGCAATCAGTCAGGTGAGTTCAGATCGATAGTATGTATCAAATTTCTGAATTTGAACAAGATCTAAAGAACAGGTCCAAATCTGCACTAAACCTTGAGACCTTGTGATCTGTGTTCAGGCTGCATTCTTCATTTTCTTGTTGCTTCTTGTATCAAACTTTAATACAACAAACAGACAAGTTTAATGCTGTGCAATGGCAAAACATATTTTAGAATTTTAGACAGTACATGTTTGTAAAGTGGGCTGCACAGTGGCTCAGTGGTTAGCAGTATCGCCTCGCAGCTAGAAGATCCGCAGCTCGCTTTCTGCATGGAGTTTGCATGTTCTCCCTGTGCATGTGTGGGTTTCCGCCGGGTTCTCTGGCTTCCTCTCACAGTCTAAAAACATGCTGAGGTTAATTGGTGATTCTAAATTACATGTGAATGTGAATATGATTGTTTGTCTCTATATGTAGCCCTGTGATAGACTGGTGACCTGTCCAGGGTGTCCCCTGCCTTCACCACAAGTCAGCTGGGATAGACTCCAGCCCCCTATGACCCTAATGAGGATTAAGCGATGTGTAGATAATGGATGGATGGATGAATATTTGTAAAGGGATCTGTGTTGTAAGTTGTAATTACATGTAAATTTAAAAGATAAATTATTTTCAAGGATTACACTCACATGAACGTCTGATGTTACCAGGCTTTAAAAACTTGGACAAAAGCATCCAAGTTCTAAAAAGTAAATAAACGCAGCTTCCTTCTCTTTGTATTCCCGCCATTCAAAACTGTATAAATATCAAGACTGAACTGCACTGCAATGAATTTAGATTTGAGGTTTGGACTTGAAGGTCCCCTCTGGCAATTGACAGAATGCTGCACAAACAGTCCCAGTCAGTTTGCTGGAAATTTGTTTTCATTAAATGTGCCATTATTTTATTCTGAACATTCTCAGAGCTCCCATAATGAACCGTCTGGAAAAACAACACAGCACATAAAGGCAGCAGCAAGCCTGCTTTATAGTAGACTGGCAGGTTATTCTGGGTAGTGTTTTTGCACCAAAACAGCACTGTTTATAACTCTCTTTCTGGACTGGAGGTAAACATCTCCAAAAAATCAGTGCTTCTGTGGTTCACATTTGTTTTTCCAATATAAATATTCCAGTATTCAGAAACCTGACTGCAAAATTAGGACTCGTGGTTGATGGCGGTCTGCTAATCAGATTGGGTTAGTACTATGTTTTCTCTTGAAAACGGCATCTTGGTGGTTACTCTGTTTGTAACTGTTCCCTTGGTAACGTTTCCTTTTCAATTATCACGACCTCCTCTAGCCACGGCTCACTCAGCAGAGAGGGCTTTGACCTTGTTTGGTTGTGTATATCACAAAAAGCCACTTTCCTGAAGCTTATGGTTACGGTGGATATAGAGAGGCCTGTGTCCATTTTGAAGCCAGGAACTGATTTACAGCAGCTACTGACAGACCATTGGTGGTAAATGAGAGACACGCAATAGAAGCTAAGAGATTGGCAGGAACTCTTTCTTATCAATCTAGAAGATAAGTTATCCACTGACTAAGCACAGACATTCATTCAATCATTCTCAGCAGCCCATTGGATTCACTGATCCCTAGCATCCCGACTAGTGAAAAGCATCTGTGCTTCTCAAGACCAGCAATTAGTCTTTCCAAGCAGGCATCAACTTAATGGTGTAAAGTGTGGCTTCCTCCCTTTCCAATAATACATTATTTAATCCATGTACATTTGACATATTGTCTGAAAGGAGCAATGCACACCTTGACAGAAGCTTTTACTGCTTCTATGTGCTTTTACTGAAGAAAAAAAAGATTTTAACACCTTATCTCATAATAATCACAAGGGAAGAATCCTGTAATTACCAGAAAAGGTTAAGGTGTTCATCAACCACGGCGATGCTTGAGAGGACAGAGGTGATGCTGCTAGCTTATGAATATGAGCTTCAATCTAACAATTTAAGTTTGTAGAATTTCAGAAGATGTCACAGTGAATGTCTTCGCATGTGTGAAGACTACATTTGCTTATGTTAGGGAAAATTGAATGGCTGAATTATCTATTAACACTTAACAGGCATAATTATTACAAATGATCTCATAATAATAAGATCATGCACAATATATTTGTGAGGCAGGAACTGGGAGGTCCTCAGAACATGAGAGTATTTTGAGAGACTGAAGTAATAAAATAAGATTAATACTATAAAAATGAGATTAAAATGGACAGGAGGGAAGTTTGACGGGATGAGTTTGCTAATTTTCAGAAAACCTCTGCTGCTTTATAAATCAGTGAATAACTTAGAGTGAAGCATCCTAACCTCTCAGCTGGCCTGTGACTGTACAGTTTAAAACAAGATTAATTTAGCTATTATTCATCCATACTTTTCATTGTACTTCAGCAGTTTAAATTTTTATTCTTGTCAAACCTGTTTTATTACGTTTTAGCTGATTTTTTTTGCATCTATTTGCATTTAGTCTTTTAAAATGCTCTTATGTCTCCGTTAAATCTTGTCTTAATGCATTTTTATGTCACAATTAAAGCTCTTTAAACGGCTTTGTTGTTGAAACATGATCTTGCCTTCTCTTAAAAGTAGTTTCTAACCCAGTCAAAGAAAATGTCTGTTAATGAATTCTGCTGTACTCATGCTTAGTCCTGGTGTGGCGCTTTCTCCAGAAACAGAACTACAGAAACGGCTCTCTTGAATCTCTGCACAATAAATATTTACTGCAAAAACAACCCCATACATATTAAGAGTGCTTGGAATATGCTTTGTGAACAGATGGCCATTTCAACCTGTTGTTCCTCACTTACAGGAGCAAACCACTGAGCAAAATCTTCAACTGGTCTGGAGTGAGCTGCTCCACTACGACATATGTGTGTTGTCAACTGTGGCACATAAAACAGATGCTACAGCTAGGTTTTTTTCTCTGTCTTTAGTCAGTCTGAAGCTGGATTTTATGTCACTATACTACCAAGATGCTGCTAAAAAGTGTTGTAAGGTGCCCATATAACTATTATAAACCAGGTGGCCATCTTACAAAGTTACAGTTCCAGTTTTTTGGTATGAATGCCCACTTTGTGTTTCCCTCGGCAGTGTTTCCATGGTGAGTTGTGGTGGGAAGATAATAACAATAGGGAGAGATTTTTGAATTTAAAATACAAAGGATTGTGGAAAGTCCCCCTAATCATTTAGACTGGAAGCACTTCACAAAAGAGGTTCATTAACCCTATGAGCCCCAGCTATTTCCAATGTAATGTCACCCCTTTCTAAGCTCTTATCTTGGTCATTATAAGGAGTGGCTCCATGTGTGGTATTTTTTTCCTGCACAATCTCGGCTATCCTTCCTCATTTGATATGACAATGCCATTAAATGTACCTCCGTGTAAAAAACTGGCAGTCCAGACATCTTTTTTTAATTGTGTCAAGTAAATTGTCTGGAATCTGGACAAATTTGAAAAACAAATGGTGAATTAGAAACTGGTAAAAATCCAGGCTTCGTGCATATGAAAAGAACGAACAGTAGTTTATTCACTGAGGTATTCACATACAATAGCATCAAGCAGAGGTGGGAAACCATGTAAATATTGGGCACAGGCAGGAGGTGTGAAAATGGGCAGAAACATTAGTAAAAATACTATTTTGCAGAAGCTTCTTTTTAAATTAAGTTCTCACATCAGTGTGTACAAAGCTTTGGTTCTGCTCTTTCTCTGTGATATAATATCAACATATCTATGTAAAGATATGTCTATGCAATTGATATTAACATCTCACAAAATAAAAATATTTATGCAATGACAAGTTCATTTTAATTCAAATCGGTGTAAAGGGTGTGGACATGGACAAAGAGATAAATGCAGGTTCTAACTATGATTAAATTTGCTGTAATTATTATCTCTCACTGACACTTGGTTGCACAGATAATTGTTGGAAAGGTTAAGTTGTGCAGTTTAATTTGATAAGTGCTACATTTCATTGCAACAGATTATTTAAAAGCAATTCAACAGAGAAGAAGTGATGTGAATTTGAAAGCAAAGTGATTCATTGGGCTTTAGAGTAAGTGGCCAGTATGGACAGAGGAACTGACTACAACAAGTCAAATCTGTTTTTACTTTTCATATCGGCATATGGACTGCCGTTTTAAAACAAACTTGGAAAAGCTGTAAACCTATCATGTACCGGTGACGCAGCCTACCTCGTAGAAGATCAGGGGTTGGGTGTTGGCCAATTGTAGGTTCTGATCAGCTGCCAGTCAAAGTCGTCCTCTTGGCCCTGTCGGTATTCACACAAACCAGGGTCTGAGTCCTCATCAAAGGTACAGCCAGCTACAGAGAGGAAAAAAACAAAATGCGTCATGAGAGGTGAAAGCAAAGAAAGCAGACAACTTCCAGCTAATAGCAAAGTTTCTTTGCTCCAAGCTACCTGGAGAAAACTGGTGAGGGAACACATCATAGTTCCTATTATTGGTCTGTTGCATCACCACAGGCTCACTGTAAATGTCTTAATACATCAAGTCCCTGGCGAATCTCTGCAGCTATAACCAAATTACAGCTAATGCTTGGCACCAGGTCGGTCAGCATAGGGCTGCCGATCTCATCTATTCTCTCAAAATCTACCGCCATTTGCTGCAATTAGCCCTGTGGTGTGAAAATGACACAGAAGCCACAGGTCACCCGGTAGCCAGAAATAATAGGCAGCAGTGCCAGTGAGCAGTGAAGGGCTTCTTCAGCTGATGAGGACAACTACAGCCCAGCTCTCAGCCCTGAAGGTGACCCAACCCTGTCTGCCATCTAATAGCTCCATTCACTATTCTGCCATTATCACACAAGCCACAGGCTTTAAAGACACCAGCTCAATTGTCAAACGTAGTGGGGGCAAAAAAAAACCACTGAGTGTTTGTTGTTTATTGGGATGAAAATACAAGTGGTTCAATTAGGAAGATCTGAAAATGAATAGTGTGGGCTAGGGAAGACCAATTTGGTAATGCTTCCCAGCGATACACAATATGTCCTTTAGATCTGCAGCGAACAATTACTTTCATCATTGTTTTGATTGTTTTCCTGATTAATCTAACATTTGTTCAGCTAGAGACCAGTGAAAAGTACCTCTCGCCATTTCCCTGAGCTCTTGTAAAACTGCTTGTGTTGTCCAAATAACAGAATAAACCACAAGATATTTAATTCACAATTACACAAAACTGTCTATAGAAGAGCTCTCTGCTGCTTGAAAACATTTGCTTCAAATCTAACAAATCAATTATCAAAACATTTTCTATGGGTCGGCTCCTCGATGAAGCACTGAGGGGAAAATGTGGGCTTCATTTCATTTCATGATTTGGCCGCTTTTCTCTCAGATATGAAAACACTGTGTGAGTAATTACTTTAGATCTTGATCAACAGTATTACCCAAAGTGGAGAGGAACTGTGACTGTCCTGCTAGTATGATTCAATAGATGTGTTTTGGAAAAGCTCTGTGGATCTGACTGATTTGGAAATGAGACAGAAGAAATAGTGTTGTGATGCTGGACGGGCACAGTGATTTATTGAAAATATAGTGATAGTACAAGATGGAAACAGTTTTAACAAAGACAAATGCTGTGCTGTCATCTCTGAATTTAACCAATGACCATTTTTCTTCTCTGAGTTTAACCAATCAGCGTTGAGCCCTGCACAGCTGTTTTACAAGGACGCTATCAAGTGCATAAGCTGGTAGAAAAACGCTCCTACACCTACCCCAAAAACAGCCCTGACAGAGCTTGTACAGGGGCAGTTCTTGTGGAACATGCACAAATGTTTGCACCACCCCAGAAGTTCTTGCAGCAACAGGATAGTGAACATGAGCAAACAGACAACCTCTCAGCTGGATAACAAAGATATTAACTGCATTTCTGGAAGGCACACCAAAGGCCCCAGTACCCCAGTACTACACTTACATTTTTCCTGTGCTGCAAAGGATTATTGCCAGCAGTGACCTTTGCTTTAACCTTTAACCTTTAGTTGGGGTGAATTGTCTTCTTAAGAACCTGTCTGGAAGTGGGTGTTTCTTGTCCCGTTGGACCTCTTCTGTTTAACTAATTTAACTATGTTCAAAAATCTGAAAACCTTATTTGATGAATACAGCAACATCAACAGAATCAGTCGCTGGAGCTACTTAAAAAAAAGATCAAAACAAAGTGGCAAAACACATTGTTCTACTTGAATGGTTTGGCAGCGACTCTTTGCTGCTGTGCAGTCCAACTCGCACATTATTCTAACCTGTGCTTCTTCAGGCTGAAGCGAGTCTCCTCAGGTTAAAAACTAAGTGTGATTTGAGCAGCTCCACCTGCACTGAGAACAGCCTGGGACGAGCTGCCAGAGGGTAGCTCAAGAATAATGGTGTGTGGCGCCGGGGAGCTGCTCATTTATAAGACATAGAGTGTAGCGCAGGCCTGCCACCAATCCACTGAAGCGGCCAATGCTCGGTCTGGCCCTGCCTTGAAGACAGGCCTAACGGTGACTATCTAACTCCAAACACCCTGAGCCCACTGCAGTCCCAGGACCCTCTTCACTAACACATCGTATTAAGGCTTGGCAGCAGTGCTGCTGCTGTTAAAGAGCTACTCTGACTGTGTGCCAGTTCCTATTTAATTGGGCCTACTCCCCCAATGTTGCTTTTTGTGTTTCATTTTGAAGCTCCATGTGTTTTCTTTAGTAATGTATAAGTTTTGAAGAAACATTGTATGTTGCAATAAACTACTTTTAATTCTGGACTGCTGCGTTCACCCGTTCTGCTGACAAACAGATATTACCAGCCTGCCGCCAGTGAACCTCCCCTCCACCCCAGCCCTCTTCCCCTCTGCCTGCAGCCAAGCCAGCGTTTCCGGGTGTGTAAGCAGATCAGAGTTTTAATTGCCTCCTGTGTGAGGGCTTCTTGTTGTACTGCACCGTGGCCGGTTATCTGAGGATGAGAGGGCTGAGTGGTGGAGCGGGGCCCGTGGTGAAGGCCTGCTCTTCATTGAGAGCCCTCCAGCTCCAGGAAGAAATGTCACCATCAGACACGTTCCACTGATTCCCCTCATTAAGACTCATCCTTCCAAGCCCCCTTTGCTTTTAGCACACACATTCCTCTCAGTGCCCAAATGAGCTTCTCTGGCAGCAGGAGGGCAAGCCCATGTAATTAGAAAAGCCACGTGCATTCTGTGGAATTCTTACTGGTGTTTGTGTGTGTGTGTGTGTGCGGACATGCATTTCTTCAAATGTGTGTGTAAAAAGTGTGTGTGTTCACTGAGTGGTCTTTGCTGTTTTGATGTTTACTTAAAAATGAATAAAATTATAATGAATCTGTCAATGCCACGCAGGCTGAAGCCATAATGACGGGGGAATGAATTATTTGTGTTTATCACAGCAACAGGGAATCTGGCCAACAAGGGACCAAGATTGCTCAAATTTCCACATAATAATAACTTGAATGTGAGAGAAAGCGGCTTTTTAGAATGCTAACTGCTTATCACAGGCGATAGAGCAGCTCTGTTCAGCACAGTCCCCCAGTGATGCGCTGCCTTGCAGAGCAGCAATAGAACACCTAGAGACGTGGACTGCAGGCTCCACGATAACTTTAGTGAGACACTGTCATGGCTGACAAGTTTCTCGGGAGAAGCACAAAAAGGGAAAAATAAATAAATGTGCAAGAACAAGACACCCTCCACTTTGAAAGGTAAGGGAGGTAATTTGCCAAACAAGATCCGAGCTTGTCGTAAGATACCGAGCCTGGAATGCTATCTGTGTTTGGCTTGTCCTCTTGTCTCAGCTTCAACCCATTCTGGGCTTTCTTCTTTTTTTTTTTTTTTTTTTTATTAGTTTATTTAATAGGGACAGTGCATATTAATGAACACATGCAACAATAGCAGTGTAAATATGCCAGATTATAGCAGAAATGCTAATTTCCATCTGTAGTCCCCAGGCAGGTGACAGAAAAAGAGAAACACATCACAATACAAACAGAAGAAGAGTTACACTAAAAATGTTCACAAGCCTGGTTTTCCTTAAGCCACTGTTTTAGGTGAAGCTTAAATGTGGCAAGTGTTGGAGTTTCTCTAATAGATGATGGAAGACCAACCAAAGGAAGAAATGTTTCTGGAGAAGTTCCAAAGAGACTTCTACTCGGCCGACACATTTGAAACTAACCTGCAACTTCCTAAGGAAGACGTTAAATTGTCAGACTGTCCATTATCAAAATCAAGAAGTTAATTTTTAAGTCCATCTATTGCTCCAGTCCTAAATCAGCCGTGGTGTTTCATCAGATCCCACATTAGCAGGCTGAGATATTTTTCGTACTACTAATTTTATACGAGAATGTTGATCAGAGAAATCCTTCCAGTGTGTTGAGGAGGGATTTTACTGAACAGGCAGCAAAGCCTGCAAGAGGCTGCAATAAATCTCATTAATACGGCTTTCAGTGATGGTCTAAATGGTGTTTCAGAGGCTTTCCCATGACAAGTCAAAAATCTGAGGGGAAAACCCAATATTGCTCATTTCCTTAGCTTTTCTTGCTCTTTTTTTTTAGCCGATATGGTCACACTTAAATGATTAGGTTGGAGATATTCTGTGGTATTCTTCATTGTTCACCAATCTCATGTTTAAAGCCTCAAGCCCATTATTTATTTATTTATTTTTTTAACTGAAGAAATGTATTTTTAAACGTGTGTGTGCATATTTTTAGCTTTAAAAAAAAAGACTCAGTAATTTAAAGAAACACTTAGGCACTGTATTTTTTTTAGCAAACATTAATTGAGTGGATATAGTACATTTGCCAAGGACTATTTGCAGTGATGGTTTAATGCATATATAATTGTCTCATGGATATTTGTGGCTGCAGGATGGTGTATTTGATGGGTTTTCAAAGCTTTTGTCAGCTCAGTGGCACAAAGAAATAACACATCAGACATTACACACACAATACTTGACACAATCATTGTTGGTTTCTGGTCTTGTTGCAGGATTTGACAAAGAGTATTAAACAATACCAGTTGTGTCTTTTCAACATAAGTAAAGTTGCAGTGAGGGACTTTTGTCTCCGCCTTCTGACTGAGACGGTACTTACACAAACACATGCTTATGATGTTTTCCTCACCTTCGATTCCTTCCCTATTAGACTGTAGTTCTTGCTCTGAAAATCATATTTCTTTTTTTATTTGAAGAATCAGAAACTTTTCTTGGATGCTTTCTTGGTTTCTCCTCCATAGACTCATACCCCTAATTGCTGTAAATGATTCTGTTACATCTGTTTAGGTATTAACAGATTACTCCTGTTGGATCTGATATTCAGCATTTTGATTACATTATTAACATTATGACTGATTAATGAATTTAAAAGTGTTTGACTTCAGCTCTGATACCATCACCTCCTTCTATTAGTAGAACCGCGGTGGTCTTCAGCAATGTCCCACTCACTTCACTATCTGATTGGTTATGCAATACAACAAATTGCTTATCAACACTGACGGTAAAGGTTGACATATTTTCTTTAAATTAAACATACAAGGAATGGGCCCTGAAAAAAAAACATATCGATCGACCCCTTCTACAGTTTCTCCCCTCTTGACTTTGGTAAACCTATTATTGCTAGTAATACAAACTACATTGCTACTGGTGCACCAGAGAAGGAATTCTGCAGCAGAAACCAGATTTAAACCTTTGGTAAACTTCTGCACCCAGAAAGACTCAACTGATGCTGCAAGGTTTAATGAGCAATGTGTGTTGGTAAGAACGTGACTGGAATGGACCTACAAGTTTAAAAAAAAAAGCCCTGCACTCTTACTTTAGTATGAGTATTTTCAGAATTTGTGCCTTACCTTACCTTGGCCTTACCCAATTAACTTTGCAATTACTTTGGTGGAAAGCATCTCAACTTAATTTATCAACTTCAGTTTTTTAAAAAAATGTCCAATTTGCCTTGGCTTTGAGCTAATAAAGGATTGTTTCATGCAGATTACATGGTAACTGTATCTCTGTCCCTCCAAAACATATTTCCTCATCCATCCTTAGTGGTAAGGTGCTCTAGCTTGAAGGTATCAAGCATCACAAGCCAAATTGTCCTTCACTGTGTTTTGCTGCATGTCTGAAAAAAATTAGAGAAACAAGACTCTATGTGCAAGGATAAATACAAGATTCAAGGTTGTATCCAGCTTTTGCAATTTGTGTAAAACATCCCTTTAAGAGGTGTTGCCTTTCATTACCAGATGTTGGTTTAATACATTAGTGTCCACAGAAGGAGTTAATTGAATTCCATTAGCAGTGCAGGTCAAAGTCAGGAAGTAGCAGGCAGAGCATAACTCTGCTGCACAGAGAGGCTGTGAGCCAGATAGAAGAGGCCCTGGAGGGAGATTAATGGGAGAAGGTGTAGACCAGCCAGAAGTGCTTGTGATGGACCCCGGGTATGACTGTCAAACTTAGCTTGCTTCTACAGTGAACACCACCACCCTGACTAATAGTCCACACAGCAGGCCCATCATAAATACGCTGTGATGGAGCGGGAGGAAAACACAAGCCTCTTACAGAGCATTTATCCTAGAGAGGGAGACATAAATTAGAGGGGCGAGACAGAAGACGTGGGCTGGGTGAAGAGCCCTCAAACAGAAGGAGAGAGAAAGAGTAAAGCCAAAGAGGGGTGGGGATAATGAGAACAGATCACACATAGTGCAGAGCATGTATAACAAGAGGATTCTTAGAAAACAATACTTTTTTCTTCTCCAGTGATGTACAGTATAAACCACCAAGAGGTAATCAAAGAAGGCTGGGATGAGAAGGACTCTGTATTGATCACACTGTTCCAGATGGGCTTAAATCATCTATATACAGATTTAACAAGGACACTCATTTGTAATTACTCTTACAAGGATAACAGTGATTACATAGCGCAGGGCACAGTGGCAACTGATTCTCACCAATATAAATCCCAGCTATCATGGATGGCTGCCAGTCTGCAAGATCGCCTTTCACTGCTTATTTGAAGAACATGAACTGAAAATGCTACTGAAGCCTCCATTAAAAACACAGCACAGGCCGTCCTCTCTCAGAATCGACTTGATTGCTGTTCTTTTTTCTTTTTCAAGGAAAACCATTTTTCCCCTTCAATTTAAGTACAGAATACAACTTCTCCTGCATGTGAGTTACTATGTTAAATGCAAATCTTTCCTTCAGAAATGGGGCTGCTATTCTTGTCACTAATCTTTCCTTATGTTTTTTTTTTTTTTCAAAAATCTGACTTAAATTTGACTAGTTGAACCTGACCAAAAATATCCTGCGCTGATAAGACAGCCCTTTCTGTTAAGCTCATTTCCCATTGCATTAAAGCAAATTCCTCAGGCAAACCACCTAATATTGTGTAACCAGCAGCAGCGCTCTGCTGACACTCCTTTAATCAGAGCCTCTAAGATACAGCAGCTCTGTGGGGACCGAGGATCCAGGATGTTCTGCTGCTTCTCTTGTTTGGTTTGAGATAAAGCTCCGCTGCTGTGTGATTTGCATTTGAGCGTGTGCAGGCAATGCATCAGACCTGACAAGTTTACTTAGGGAGGGGTGTAAGGGAGGAGGGAGGAACGGGGAAGAGAGGCAAGCAGTCGTACAGCTCATCAATACTGAGCCAGCAGAAGAATCTTCCCTACACCACTTCTTCATAGACCATTAATAACAGCCGCTGCATTTTCAGAGGCTACACACAGGAAGCAGTGCAGGAGAAGGAGAGGAATGGATAAGAAGTATAAGACTAGAGTATGATGGGTTATTAAAGAGAAACAGGCTTCCTCGTAGGCTGCACAGTTTGTTCAATATAGCTGTTTGATTGACACTGAAAGCAAGAAGCCAATATCTGGATGTCTGTAAACATGAATTTTTATGCCAAAAAATTCAGTGAATTTGTAATCTGAACCTACACTGACAACATCATTATACTAACTAGAACTGAAACCCACACACCTGGACGTTATGAATGATCCATTTGCACAAATGCCACATATACCCCACAATAAAACTTGGCCTACAGGCTTTTAATATAAACAAACGAAAATTATGTTTCCATTCAATTTTCTCACCAGAAGTCAATTTGTGTATCCCTCAGGTCAAACAAACCCCCTAATTGCATTTCCTTCATCATAAAACACATTGGTAAAAACAGGGTTTTTTTTTTTTTTTTTTTTTATATTTAATGGCATGACTTGTTCACTTCCAGCCTTCTTTTTCCGAGTCATTGTGGGTGTATTGCTGGGATTCTTGACATATTACAGCAACCAAGTGTTGCTCATCGTTTCCTGAATGCTGTAACGTGAATGTACGTAGATCACATGGATCTTCTCACTAAAAACAGCGCTTCATAGCTCTGTTAATAAACAAAAACGCCATAAAATACCTTTAACCAGCATACTTCAGTCTTGCATATGGTTCACTACAGTGAGCTGGCTGTGATATAGATAAGAAGAAATGAAATGTAAACTACATGAAACAGGATCTACAAACAAAGCACTGTTTACAGGCCAAATAGGTTGTTGACTGATGCAGTGCACACATGTACCATATTATAAATTTATGTGTGCAATTATTATAGTCTAAAAAGGACAATTATTAGTTTAGCTGGGCTTTTGTCATTTATAAAATTAGTAGATGATAACTGCAGTGAATTGATGGCAGTCTCAAAATCAAAGGTTTTCTTTGTGCTTTACCTTATATTTACTTGGAGTGTCAAAGTAAAAAAGAAATAAAAAATTCACTCACCAAACATTCCTTCTCTGTATTTTGGAACAAAAGACTATAAAACCCAGTCTTAAAAGGACTGCCAAACTCACACTATGGAAAAAGAAATTAAAGGGAAAAGGACTTATCTTCAATTTCCTGAAAACAACAATAGGAAATTCATAGAAAACAAATTGCACACAATTACTAATTTTCTTACAGGCAATTTTTTTTCTCGATTTTGTTGCCTTTGCAATTCTTTAATACACCATTTGTCCGCGTTCCAAAGAAAAAAACAGGAAATAAAGTGGTTAAACGTGAACCTCTCACACCACTGTTCAAAAGTTTGGGGTCACTTAGAAATGTCCTTACTTTTGGAATAAAAGCAGTTTTTTTTTCAATGAAGATAACATTAAATGAACCAGAAATACAGTCTACACATGATTAATGTGGTAACTGACTATTCTAGCTGGAAACGGCAGATAGATTTTTAATGGAATATCTACATAGAGGTACAAAAGCCCATTTTCAGCAACCATCA
>NW_026559349.1:0-32759 GCF_022539595.1 Amphiprion ocellaris | reverse complement strand
GAATCTGAAAGAAAGTGAAATGTAAGAGTTTTTTTGTGTGTGTTTTTGTCTTTGTTAGGCCATAAAACAAGTTTACTCGTGTTGTCGTGGTGTTTTGGGCACTAAAAATGTTTGTTTTTCCACTGACAATAAAGAATATAATCTAATGGAACCTGTTCTCTCTGACTGGAGTTCAGGTTTCGTTGAGTCAGTTTACACTCAGAAAGTCCGATTTTGTCAAACCTTGTTCCCACAACAACAACAGGAAGCTGCAGAATTTATGCAACAAAAGCCTTTTTAAAAAAAAAAAAATCCTCTTCCAGCTTCTGTTGGTTTTAATAAAATGATCTTTTAGTATTTCTCTGTGTTTTCCAGCGTTTTGATTTATAAACCAGGAGCTGCTTCACTGAGGAGAGTCTTTTAGTTTTCAGGTAATATGATGGTGAAGAAAATGTGTTACTGCAGTAAAGATTCCACTGAATTATTATTTGATCCATGATCGAGAGCACTCAGTTCTTCTCCACTTTGTTGCTGCGGTCCGGTGAACAGGTGAGCTCCAGGTGAACAGGTGATTTCAGCAGCAGGTCAGTCTGTGATTGGAGCAGTAAAACTCATCTACATTAAATTAAATGTTATGCTAATGTAGATGCACTCATGTGACATAAACTGTGAAGTCCACTCTAAACTGTATTAAGGCTTAGAGCCAGGATTTTCAACTTTTGTATCTCTGTGTTCCCCCCGCTGACCTGAGCAGGTGGTACGTTCCACTCAGACACACCTGACGGGATCAAACCACCAACACACAGGCCACAGAGCTCCACTTTATTTAACCTTCACCTAGTTTTATCGATCTTTTCATGGTTTCTTCATCTTTGAATGAATATTTTTGGCACTAAGTGTGAACTTTTTGAACGGACTTTGCTCGTCAGATGGAGGAACGTCGGGGAGTTTGTTGGAAGATTCAGGTGAGAGGAAACAGAAGTAGGATGTTAGACAGGACTGATCTGCTGTCCTATCTTCATCAGACACTGATGCTGTGGCTGAACGTCAGGTCAGATCAGATCAGCAGCACCTGATGTGCATCAAGGAACATCATGTTTCTTGATGCACATCAGGCTCCAGGTGGTTAGAATATACTTGACTTGTTCATTTAAAGTGTTTTCCTCAAAACTCGACCAGCTTCATTAGAGTAAATCGTCATGATGTCGTGTTCAGATAATACCAAAGAGGAGGTTTATGCTTTCTCTGCTTGAGGCTTAGAGCAGTTAAAAATAACAAATTTGAAGTTCTTACGAATGAATAATTAAGAAAAATCTCATCTGTTGTCAATCATGTTGGCACCGTCTGCAAAGATGAAGGCAGATAGAAGCACAAATGGGTGGTAATCAAGAAACATATTACCAAAAAAGATCACTAGAATAAGCACAGGTTATTTTTTGATGATGTTGAGATCACATTGTGGAAAAAAAAAACTCAGTTAAATTTTGATGATGCTATGAAAACATGGTAATTT
This sequence comes from Amphiprion ocellaris, assembly GCF_022539595.1. Taxonomy (NCBI): domain Eukaryota; kingdom Metazoa; phylum Chordata; class Actinopteri; family Pomacentridae; genus Amphiprion; species Amphiprion ocellaris. The sequence goes on along the minus strand of NW_026559349.1, from coordinate 31,267 downwards.
AAGAAAAATAGAAGTACATCTAATGAATCACTGTAACCAAGAACAGAGTTGAGGAGCTTGTATTTTGAGAATTTGTAAGTTTGTGTGTCAATAATTCATGTATGTTAGTATATTGTCCAAAAAAGAATTAAAATGTCACTGTTTGGTATGTCGCCTTAACCCATTCATGCATGAATTATGGTAACCTCAGTCAGGATTTTGTTTTCCCCCAATTGTTTTTATTCATCTTAAGGCATGAAAAACAAGGTTTGAACTTTATTTTATTTCAACCCATTTTTCTAAAAAATATATTTACATGTCCACTGAGATGGCCACCATGCATTTTGCTCTAGAAATATGGATTTAACAAACAAATGGATAAAATGATATACAGTGTATTGAACTGTGAAATGTGATGTGAACTATAAAATAAAATAATTGATGCATAAATAATTCAAACAGCATTGAGGGATTCACTCTCCTGTATAGATTCCCAAGTCTCTCAGATGACATATTTTCAAGAACAGCAGCAGTAATAGCCTAATTGTGGCCAATGAATTGTAGCTGAAATATAGCTGGTGATGCATGATGTGCACTTTAGTGGACATGAGATTAATCATAATTGCCTCCCAATATAACATCAATACTTGGAAAATTTTGCAATTGTATAACTCCTTAGATGTTCCTCGATGTCACCATATTTTTCTTTCCTGCAAAGGTCTCTTTTTTATAGAAGGCTTGAACAAAAGAAAATGAGCTACTTGGTGTTTCTGGCTGCCTGTCAGCCATCTTGGTTTGACTCTTTTTTTAAAGAATTTGCAATGGCTAGCCAATCACTGGCAGTGGAAGAAATGATGCAATAGGATCCACTGTAGTGGCTGATGTCCAACTATGCCATCAAAACTTATGCACATACAAGAAAACAGCTTTAGAAGAGCTGCACACTGTCATGACCTCTATGCATGGAAGGGTTAAAGGCATCAATAATGAACACAACACAAATAAATTGCTATCATATTACAATTCTGCATAATACACAGTGGAGAATCACAGTGATATTGTAATAATTGAAGGTATTTTTCTGCTGTTCTATCAAAAGTTGTCAGGAGAGGCAAAGAATTCTAAACTAAATAGTTACAGAGAAGAGGGGGAGAAATAAACTGATTTCAGAATGACGGAATGAGATCTATAATGAATGAAACACAGGTTTCAGGTAGTTTAGCTCCGCCCACTAAGACTGTCTCCGCCTGTCTTCTCTAACGTCCGCAGTTGAGACATAAACTCTGACTTGGTGACACTCAGACTCCCACTGGACTTTCCATTCAATTTACACATTTCTTCATATATGTATAAACACACACACACACACACACACACACACACACACACACACACACACACACACAGATAAAACTACCAGAAATACATATATATATATATATATATATATAATATGACCAACATATGACAAAAAAAACTACCAGAAATATGAATAAAATGACCAAAATATGAGATGAAACTACCAGAAATATGTTCAAAATGACCAAAATATGAGATGAAACTACCATAAATATGAACAAAATGACCAAAATATGAGCTAAAACTACCAGAAATATGTACAAAATGACCAAAATATGATTGGTTGATAATGTATCAGTGTTAATAATTGATTATTGATGGGTTGCAGGGACAGAGATTTGTGTCTGAGTCTCTGCTGCCATCTATTGGTCCATCAACAACATGACTTTTCCCAGATTTAATCCCAGAGTCCTGACTTGTTAGTAGAATGATGAAGAGGTCAGAGGTCACAGCATGCAGTGTAAAAGTTCCAGAGAAGACATTAACTGCAGATTGTAAATTTGTAATAGTTTCTTCATCATGACAAGTTGTTTTGATCATAGAGTTAAATACCAGATTGTTCAGTTACTAAATGACTGAATGTTGTGTTCCTTTGTAGACACTCTGGAAGTTGTCATGTGGAAATGATGAACTGAGGCATAAAACTGTTGAAATTTAACTTATTTTCTGAAAACATTTCTGGTTGTTCATAATGTTTTGTCAAAAGATAATTCCTCAAATGTGAACATTTTCAAAATGTGCTTTTTGCACTAAAACAAATTGAATAATTAGGAGTTGTGGTTATTTATAGTTTATTATGCTGTGGTTTTACTGGAGATCAGACTGGGCTGAATGTGGAACCTGGAGTAGAATCAGTCTGACGTCCTGCTGCAGGGCTTTGAGGTAAAAGATTCACACTAAGTTGGATGATGAAAAGATGTTGAAAATATTAGGTCCACGTGACCACCACTGTTTCTCTCCCTGCTCAGATTTAGTTGCATGTTCTAGTTGGAGAAAGGTCAAAACTTCTACAAGCTTTGACAAAGTAAATGAGTACAAAACGAATAAATCAGTAACCTGCAGCTCTAACTTCCTACACGCTAAATGAGACTCCTAATATGTAGACGACGACTCATCTGCATTCCAGTATCCTCACTACCAAACTGTCCAGCAGCCAGAGAAAGATGAGCCAGTAGATGGAATGTCAAAGAATACCTGGATGTCCCTCTGTTTGGATTGGGAAGTATCCCAGCATGCTTTTCTGGCCATCCTGACCTACAATCCTTTGCAGTTACTTTGAGCATGAGTATAGACAAGCAGGATCTGCTGACAGATGACGGGTCATTTTCCACCACAGGAAGTTTAAAATGCATTATTCTGTTGAAGCAGCATGTCCCAGCTGTACTCATGCTGAATAAAACACAACGGACCATGGGCTGTACTGAAAGTAAAAAGGATGAAGAACTGCATATATATATATATATATATATACAACATGACTTTTCCCAGATTTAATCCCAGAGTCCTGACTTGTTAGTAGAATGATGAAGAGGTCAGAGGTCACAGCATGCAGTGTAAAAGTTCCAGAGAAGACATTAACTGCAGATTGTAAATTTGTAATAGTTTCTACATCATGACAAGTTGTTTTGATCATAGAGTTAAATACCAGATTGTTCAGTTACTAAATGACTGAATGTTGTGTTCCTTTGTAGACACTCTGGAAGTTGTCATGTGGAAATGATGAACTGAGGCATAAAACTGTTGAAATTTAACTTATTTTCTGAAAACATTTCTGGTTGTTCATAATGTTTTGTCAAAAGATAATTCCTCAAATGTGAACATTTTCAAAATGTGCTTTTTGCACTAAAACAAATTGAATAATTAGGAGTTGTGGTTATTTATAGGTTATTATGCTGTGGTTTTACTGGAGATCAGACTGGGCTGAATGTGGAACCTGGACTAGAATCAGTTTGACGTCCTGCTGCAGGGCTTTGAGGTAAAAGATTCACACTAAGTTGGATGATGAAAAGATGTTGAAAATATTAGGTCCACGTGACCACCACTGTTTCTCTCCCTGCTCAGATTTAGTTGCATGTTCTAGTTGGAGAAAGGTCAAAACTTCTACAAGCTTTGACAAAGTAAATGAGTACAAAACGAATAAATCAGTAACCTGCAGCTCTAACTTCCTACACGCTAAATGAGACTCCTAATATGTAGACGACGACTCATCTGCATTCCAGTATCCTCACTACCAAACTGTCCAGCAGCCAGAGAAAGATGAGCCAGTAGATGGAATGTCAAAGAATACCTGGATGTCCCTCTGTTTGGATTGGGAAGTATCCCAGCATGCTTTTCTGGCCATCCTGACCTACAATCCTTTGCAGTTACTTTGAGCATGAGTATAGACAAGCAGGATCTGCTGACAGATGACGGGTCATTTTCCACCACAGGAAGTTTAAAATGCATTATTCTGTTGAAGCAGCATGTCCCATATATATATATATATATATATATATATATATATATATATATATATATATATATATATATATCAGTTTATGAGATTATGGTAATGCAGTGGACTTATATTTCTGCCATTTGGCTTCAGGGTTGTCTGATTAAACCCTCCATCACCGGTAGATGACTCTAGATATCAGGTGACTCCGTGCACGCCTCATTCTGCTCTGAGGGTTAGTGAATAGAAGTCCAACATGGACTCAATAATTATCACTATTACTGTTGCTAAAGGTACTGCATAGGTGTAAACATTATTTATTTAGCAAGAGATAGTACTTCTGTATCCTAAGAAAGTACCAGAAATGTGCAGAAAGTAGCTTTAAATGCATTTTTGAAGAGAAACAACAGTGTATACTGTACAATGGAATGGAAAACTACAACACTTCCTGGTCTCTAAGGCCTCCTTAATCCATGGTTTGTGTTTGTTGGTCTCTGATGTTAAATCCTCCCCCTGTCCCAGTCCATGATGTGCTTGTTTCTTTTACAGTGGTCCCTGATGGCTGATTTTTTGTTTTCTTCATCTGCTTTTTCTTTTTGTCTTCTTGTGAGTCGTCCAGCTGTTTCCTTTATTCTGTCTGCTGTTCCTTTCTTCTTGTGTTGAATGATCTTCCAGTTTCTCCAGTGTATGTTTTATCACATGATTTACACGGAGTTTCATATATGATGTTGCTTTTTTTGTCTTTTGGATGGACTAATAGCTGCTGCAGTTTTCTATGTGGTTCTACTGCTGTGTTGATGTTGTGTTTTCTCATTATGGGATGTATGGGTTCTGTTGTCCCTCAGATATATGGAATGCTGATTATGCCTTTATTTTTATTGTCTGGTTTTTGTGTATGTTTTGTTTTTGTTTGTTTTAGTTTTTTTCTCTTTGTTTTTGGCTTGTTGTTTTCCTTTGTTTATGGCCCATATGGGAGATTGGTAGTGTGTGAGTGAGTTCTGATGTGTTTTTCCTCCTCCTGTCTGTCTTTATCATCGGTTATGATGCTGGTCTGTTCTAATAGTGTTCTAACTGGTAGTTTGTGTTCTGTGGATGTTCTGATGTCCAGAGGAGGTTCTGGTCCGTTCTAATAGTGTTCTAACTGGTAGTTTGTGTTCTGTGGATGTTCTGATGTCCAGAGGAGGTTCTGGTCCGTTCTAATAGTGTTCTAACTGGTAGTTTGTGTTCTGTGGATGTTCTGATGTCCAGAGGAGGTTCTGGTCCGTTCTAATAGTGTTCTAACTGGTAGTTTGTGTTCTGTGGGTGTTCTGATGTCCAGAGGAGGTTCTGGTCCGTTCTAATAGTGTTCTAACTGGTAGTTTGTGTTCTGTGGATGTTCTGATGTCCAGAGGAGGTTCTGGTCCGTTCTAATAGTGTTCTAACTGGTAGCTTGTGTTCTGTGGATGTTCTGATGTCCAGAGGAGGTTCTGGTCCGTTCTAATAGTGTTCTAACTGGTAGTTTGTGTTCTGTGGATGTTCTGATGTCCAGAGGAGGTTCTGGTCCGTTCTAATAGTGTTCTAACTGGTGGTTTGTGTTCTGTGGGTGTTCTGATGTCCAGAGGAGGTTCTGGTCCGTTCTAATAGTGTTCTAACTGGTGGTTTGTGTTCTGTGGATGTTCTGATGTCCAGAGGAGGTTCTGGTCCGTTCTAATAGTGTTCTAACTGGTGGTTTGTGTTCTGTGGGTGTTCTGATGTCCAGAGGAGGTTCTGGTCCGTTCTAATAGTGTTCTAACTGGTAGTTTGTGTTCTGTGGGTGTTCTGATATCCAGAGGAGGTTCTGGTCCGTTCTAATAGTGTTCTAACTGGTAGCTTGTGTTCTGTGGATGTTCTGATGTCCAGAGGAGGTTCTGGTCCGTTCTAATAGTGTTCTAACTGGTAGCTTGTGTTCTGTGGATGTTCTGATGTCCAGAGGAGGTTCTGGTCCGTTCTAATAGTGTTCTAACTGGTAGTTTGTGTTCTGTGGGTGTTCTGATGTCCAGAGGAGGTTCTGGTCCATTCTAATAGTGTTCTAACTGGTAGTTTGTGTTCTGTGGATGTTCTGATGTCCAGAGGAGGTTCTGGTCCGTGTGTGTGGGTTTCCTGTAAACTGTTATTTTGATGCTGCTGTCTTCTCTGTGGTGAATGTTCATGTCCAGGAATGAAATGGTCCGGTTTATTTCCTCTTCGTGTGTGGATTGTATGTTTCCCGTGTCGTCCATGTTGTTCAGATGATCACTGAGTTCTTGTGTGTGTCCAGATTTTATTATTTCCAGGATGTCGTGGACGTATCTTCTCCAGAGTGTGGGTCTGCAAAGCGGGGATGGCTTTGGTTTCCAGGTCCTCCATGAAAAAGTTACTCATTATGGCTGAAAGTGGATCTTTTTTTAAACTTTATTTTACCAGGTAAGATCAGATGAGAACAGTTTCTCCTTTACAATGATGACCTGGCCAGATGTGTCATTGCTAAACCTGGTTTCTGACTGTAGATTATTCCTTTCAACTGAAAATAGGTGGATTTGGCAATAAACCGGAGTAATGTGATGATGTCGTCTACTGGGAGGTTTGTGTGTTCTTTCAGTGTCCTGTCCTTCATGAGTCGTTCCTGTACGATGTGTAATGTGACGTCTACGGGGTTTTAGTGATGAATGAAACGACGTCATGTCATATGAATATCTCCTCTTTTTCTACTGTGATATGGTTTAGTTCTTGTCCAGTTGTTTGGAGTTCTTGCAGTGATGTTGTGATGTACCACAGTTTTTAGGGTCCTTTGCTTTTGTTCTATGGGATGTTTTTTTCCAGTATTTCATTAAATTATCTGCTGCAGAGAGAAAAGGAATAAAAGGAGACAGAAATGAGGGCAAATGTGTTCAAAACAAGTTAAAACATCATGCAAAATGCCTCAAAACCTGCTCAAAAACAATAAAAACTGACTGAAATGACTCAAAAGCTCGAAATTTGTCTAAACAAGTTACAATATTGTGCAAAATACCTCAAAGCAAGATAAAAAACTGACTTGAAATTCTTTGAAAAGACTAAAAAAAATCTAAATTTGTCCAAAACAACTTAAAATATTGTACAAAATTCCTCAAAACATAAAAACTGACTTAAATATGTCTGAAATGACTTAAAAGCTCAAAATTTGTCCAAAACAAGTTAAAAATATTTGTCTAATAACCAAAATGTATCATGACCTGCTCAAAATGATAAAAACTGACTTGAAAATGTCTGAAATGACTTAAAAGCTTAAAATTCAACCAAAATGACTTAAAATTTGCCCAAAACTAATTAAAGTTCTGCACAAAATCACTGGAAACTTCAGTCTTGACTCATAATGTGTCCAAATGCATAAAGTTCCTGCTGTTGGGCCTGAATTTTAATACAGGTGTAACCAGGTGGTAAACAGAGGCAAGTAAATATCCTGAAAACCACTGAAATCCCTGTTTGTGACTCTTCTGCTGATTGTCGTTTTGGACAGCAGGGGGCGTATTGTTATTGTTGTATTGGGGGTAGTTTTGAGGTCAAAGGGCAAGATACTGGAAGTGGTGGGAACAGAACAAAGGGTTACTGGTTACTGTGGGACAGTAAGAAACTGTAAATAATACCGTGCTATGAAAGACTGAATTATGAAATATAGTGACAGGGTGGTAAATTGTTTGTTATTTGCATTAAAAATCCACTTTATGTCCGTGTACTGTGCTGAGGAGTACCGACAGTTAGAGCAGTGGTTCCCAACCTGTTTGGCTTGGAGCCCCCCCTATAAGCTGCACTCCAGCCCCCAGCGGGCGTAACTCCATCTTTAGCAGAGAAACGAAGCTCCAGCAGTGTTTGTCCATCATACATGAGCAGCGACTTGATTTGTTGAGTGCCGAGGGTGAACTACAATAATATCATCAACAAAACTGACAGCTGCCACACACACTGGCACCATCTTGACCCAAGCTGATCAATCATGATGTTCTTAGTTCCATGAAATATGAATGTATTATTATATGCATTGTGTTTTTGTGTTAGTTAATGATGAGATATTTCTAACTGCTTTTGTGTTACTGCAGTATGTGTTTAGAACAGAGGCTTATAGAGGGCAGTGTGGTAACTGTGGGTTTTATTTGCCCACTAGGTGCCACAGCCGTATGTTTCTGTTTTTAGTACTATTTCTGGTGCTGTTTCTCATATTTCTACTAATGTGTTGCGCCATAGGTTTTTGTAAAACACAATTCATTGTATAAATTCTATTAGATGTAAATAACTTGGGAAACAAAGAACCCCCACAAATTTAATTTGAAGTATTGGTTTCTGATTTAACCCGGCTTCAAATCTAATGTTAGATTCAGTGTTAAATCCACAAACAGAGAGACTTTTGGTGACTTTTCAGAGCGTATTTTAACATAAACTCAGAGTTTTGATGACTTTTCAGAGCGTATTTTAACATAAACTCAGACTTTTGGTGACTTTTCAGAGCGTATTTTAACATAAACTCAGACTTTTGGTAACTTTTCTGTTTGTATTTTAACATAAACTCAGACTTTTGATAGGGCTGGGCGATAAATCGATTTTATCGATTAATTCGAGTTTGTACTTAATGTCGATTTTGTTAGAAGGTTTTTATATTATCATTAATAGTTATGCTTAATAGCTATGGTATGAACTGTTACACTGTTACACATGATGTTTTTAGTACATAAGCTTACTGAAACCTGTACCTATTGTTTCAATGCATTTACCACCCCCACTGTATTTTACTGTATTTTTCCACACACACAGACCACACCTCACATTCACACCCACTCGCATATCATTAACTTGTGAACCCAACTGTATAAATAAAGGACGGCAGGGACCACCTCTTGGTAGCTCACACGAGACGTGTCGTGTTGCACTGTGCGTGGGTTACCCTTGCTGCAAGTAAAAAGAAGCCACGTGTTGTTCATTACAGCGAGCGGTCCCTGGTTGGAGAGCCTTCCTCTCTAACGGATTTGTTTTTATGAAAATCAATTTTCTCATCAACATCCGCCACCAGCGCCTGCCTGCTGGGCTCCTGTAGTTCAGAGTGCGCCCACTGCGGGCTGCAGCTCATTTGCATTAAGTAGACTGGACTCCGGTGTGAGGAGATTAGGTAGGGGGCAAAAAAAAAAATTGGGTGAATCGGGATTTTTTGTGAAAAAATCTGAGATTTTTTTTTAAGGCCATATCGCCCAGCCCTAACTTTTGATGACTTTTCTGTTTGTATTTTAACATAAACTCAGGCTTTGGGTGACTTTTCAGAGCATATTTTAACAAAGTCAGACTTTTATTGACTTTTCAGAGCATATTTTAACATAAACTCAGACTGTTATTGACTTTTCAGAGCGTATTTTAACATAAACTCAGACATTTATTGGCTTTTCAGAGCGTATTGTAACATTCGGAGCTCTAACTCAGACTTTCCTCTCTTCTCCAGCATTAAAACTTTTTCTGCAGAGAGAAAAGAACGACTCTGTTTTTTGCCAGACTGGAGGATGTTGGAGGGAGTCTGTTAATCTCTCTGGACCTGACATTTGAAAACCTCCACCTCTCCTCACCCTCCCAGCCCACTGATGTGAGGAAATCCAGCTCTGAACAGACTGAACTTCTAAATCCCTCCTGGAAGCTTCACCCTGAACAGACAACTGCAACGCCGTGGTAACGGGCAGATTACAGGTAACAGGTATAAACTGTTAGTAACGCTCAGAGTCACGTGATGCTGCTCCGTTTATGTAGCGAGGCAGAAAATAAGGACGGGAAGCCGCCACATTTAACAGATCAGAGTTTCCACAGACCAACAGTTCACTCTATTTATGCACTCTGAGAGGAAATTTATCGCTTATTTCTGTCAACCAAACTGGGTCAACATCATAATGTAGCATCAACTTCACATCACGTGGAATTTACACTGGAATTTATAAAGAAGCTGAGAGAAAACTGAATTCAAGTCGAGCTAACTTAACCTTCCTGTTGTCTTCATTTACAGGCACCAAAAAATATTGTTACCTTGTCTGAAAAAAATCAGCAAAAAAAATCCCCATATTTCTGAATATTTTGCAAAACCTTCAGGAAGAAAATTCCAATAATTCCTTAAAAGTTTCCTTTAAAAGTTTTATTCATAAAAAATTTCCTAAATTTGACAAGAAAAATCTTGTAAATATATTTAAAAAATGAATAAAAATCTTCCAAAAAAATCCTAAAAATATCCAGTGATTTATTTTTATTTATATATATATATATATATAAAAAATAAATAAATAAAAATAAATAAATATATATATATATATATATATATATATATATATATATATATATATATATATATATATATATATATATCTCAATAAAACTTGTAATATTTTCTTTAAGAGCATTCATAAAAAAATCTGCGAAATTTGCTGGATTTTAGTTGATTTTGTTGTGAATGTTCTGAAGCATTTTAACATTTCCTTTAGCTGTAAACTTTCTGAAAATGACAAAAAAGATGAAACTTGGTGCAAAATTACTCACAAATTTCTCCTAATGAGATAAAACTTTGACAAACTGACTTGAAATTATCTGAAATTACCCATAATTTGTCCAAAAAGATTAAGAATTTGTGCATAAGTGGATTAAAAAGTGAATTCAAATTGAAGTGAATTCAAATTGAGGTATCTCTATTCTTCTATTTGCTTGTTTGGACTCAACAATTAAGACAATTTCACCAATTTTACTCAAGATTTGGCAAAAGTTCAACTAAAATAACTGGAAACTGTTCAAAATGAATCCAAATGACTTGATTTGCTCAAAAAAGCGGAATCTTTGTGCAAAATGATCCAAAAACTTTTTCTAATTGACTAAATTGTATAAAATTACCCAAACATTTGCCCAAAAAGATTCAAAATATATGCGATAAGTTGATGTGATCTTCTTGTTAAGCACATTTAACTTCTAGAATTAGGGTTAGGGTTTTGGGAATCTAACGTTCCTAAAACTGATTTAATGGTTAAAGATAGATGCATACAAATATATTTTCTAATATACGCGAGTTTGCACACTGTATGCAAGTATTTTTGCTCTATATTAATTCTACATTACAGGTTGTTTACATTTTTAAAAACATTTTTACATACGTTGTTTTACATACAATGTCTTTGACATGTTTTAGTTCTTCAGTGAACAGTTTTTATGTCTGATCTTGTTGTTGAATCAGTTTTAGACATGTTTAACTTCTAGAATTGAAAAGAAAAGAGTCTAAAGAACCTTTCCTTAAACTGATTTAATGGTTAAAGATAGATGCATATAATATTTTTTTTGTCAAATTTATGCCAGTTTGCTCACTCTGTATTAGTTCTAGATTACAGGTTTTCTACATTTCTGCACACAGAATCTTCTCTCTAACGTCTTTAACACATTTTAGTTCTTCTGTGAACAGTTTTTATGCCTGGTCTTCTTGTTAGATCAGTTTTAGACACGTTTAAGTTCTAGAATTTAAAAAAAAGAGTCTAACCCTAACAAACTGTCCTGAAACTTGTAAAATGAATAAACAGAGTGATGGACTGCAGTTTGTTTTATTTTCTGTTCAGCTGAATCTCAGTTGAATCCTGATTTCTGTGCATCATAAAGAGAAACAGTTTATGATAAACGTGCGTTTCCATTTTTTTCAGTTTTTTGTCTGAATGTTCTTTCTGATGATATAAAATCTGTTTATTGTGTTAAATGTGTGTTTTAGTTTCAGCGTTCTGGAGATTGAGATCTATTCTCTAACATTTAGCGTCAGACGTTCCTGCAGAAACCTTCAGAGCCCAGAGGGATTCTTACCGATGCTCAGGAGATGGACGAGGAGAGGAAACGTTGTCCATCCTCCAGACGGATCTAAGACCCGACCGGCCTCTGGGGCGGTGTTTGGTGAAGTTATCTCTGGAGGCTGCTGGAGGATAAATGTGGAGATCTGCAGATAGAAGCCAAGAAGATGAACGGAGCTGGAGAGGAAGAAGACCTACAGTGGTGTTCAAAATAATAGCAGTCCCACATCACTTTATCAGGACCGTCAGTGTTGATTTAACTTATTTCTGTAAGTTATACCTTGAAAAAAGAAACAGGGTGCTGGGGGGAGGAGGGGAGCAGGGCCGTGCAGAGACCTTTGGAGGGGCAGGTGCTCAAAGTTAAAAGGGGGCACATGGAGCAAGAATTTGAAACATCATACAGAAACATACCTCATAATACAAGGTGCAGCAGTGGCTAAGTCTCAGGACTGCTGATCAGAAGGTCATTGGTTCAAACTCTGACCTGTGATGTAGTGTATGTGAGAAAAATTATTATTTTGAAGCTGAATTTACATCACCATTAGACACTGGACTGTTTAACTGTGGCTACTCTTCCTGGAGTCCTTGCTTTTAAATTTCATACCTTTTCCAGACATGTACTGTAGAGCCACGGATTTGCTCACTGACAGTAAAATAATACATCTCTCTGATGCACTTTGCCCATGACAACAGAAACATACAGAAACAAAAAGAAGCCTGGCAGACTTTATCCTCTCAGCAGCTGTGTGGTTAACTAGCGGCTAGAACTGATGACAGGTGTGTGTGCAGAGTCAGACACACACACACAGGATTCTCACTTCATCAGTCATCTTGCAAAAATACACCGTACATAAACGAATCCCGCTGCAGAACCTCCTCTCCATCAGGACCATCAGTTGATGTCCTCCCTCGGGTCTCCGGTTTCTAGACTAGCGGCGCTAGCGCAGAGCTACAGGGAACATCTGGACCCCTCAGAGCAGTGGGGGACGTCTACGTAGATCACGTGACCGACCGACGGTAGATCTGAATTATTTTTAGTTTTGTTTTATTTATTATTTTGGTCCTCAGAGACTTTCACACACACACACACACACACACACACACACTTACAAATAAAAACAAAATTAAATAGAATTTAAAAAAACAACTTTGACAACAGGGCACTTTGGGCATCAAGGAGCAAAGGGGCAGTTGCTTCGGCCCCCTCCGCCTCCCCCCACCCCCCTCGCCTCCACCTCCCCTGCTGAAGAAATACCACAATCTTGGGATTAATCAAAAATAAACCCCTAACTCTATGATATACAAGAACTATCGACCTCACCTGTTGTCTAAACTGGACAAACCACAGTATTTCAACCCCAACTTAATTATTGACAAAACAATATAGAAAACAGCGGCGGACTACTTCCAGCTGCGGAGGGACACCCTTTTCCAGCTAGCTGCAATCTGACGCAGTGACGCAGCAGAGTGCAACTGACCAGGGCGGAGGGATACGTCATTCTGCTGGGAGAAGAGACACAGCGAGGAGGTAAGTTATCTTCTGAAAGTGCTTTTGAGTTTTTGTTGATAAAATTTAATAACAATGGCAGTTTCTTCTGTGATAAAATGGAATAAAATCAGCACATTGACAGAGCTTTGCGAATATGACTACATTTCCGTGTTTTTCTCTATGCTAATCCATCGCGTTAATCAAAGTTTGAAATGGCGCATTAGTAAACTACACCACTGTTGTCAATGGCGGACATTTTAGTTGAGGGGCGTTCATTTAGGTTAGAAATGCTTCCAACGAGACAGGAGCAATAAAAAAAAACTTTGGAATTCAACATTTGCCTGCAAGCAACTTCTGGCTAACGTTACCCTTTTGTTAGCTAGCTAGTTTGCACACAGTTAAAGTTGTGCCGGTATGCCCGCGAAACTGAGCCCCCCTCCCCTCCCCTCCCCTCCCCTCCCCTCCCCGGATCAAAAGGGCCGCTATTTGTCTATTTGTCCATCTGCACGGTAAGTTTTAACTTGTGAAATAACAAGTTAATGAAGTCTAAAGACTTGGACGCTTATATTTACTGCATATAGTCAACGTATTTGTCGATGGTCCGAGTGTTTGAGGGGAGGCATTTGTGTTTGTACGGCGTATAGTAATGAAACGAGCTGAAATACTGTGAATTTCTTGCATTCACGCTGTTTATCTACCATCGCTCTCTCTCTCTGTATTCATCCTCTTGCTCGCTCTATCACAAGAGAGCTCCTCTACCGCAGCTGCTCTGGGGATGAAGATCTCTGTCCGGGTGCAGCACTGTCTGAACTGTGTGGCTTGTCTAGTTTATCTTTCTCCACTTTTACTACTTACCCTACAGTCTACTGTTAATCTGGTGGTCATTAAATTGATTATTCCATAAAAGGTCAGAAAATAATATTGATGTAGTTCTTTTTTTTAAATTCCAAAATATTTTTATTGTTTTTCACATGAAAATATCAGTACATTTGTATAAATCAATGGCTCACAAGGTCTTCTTAACCCTCTGGCTATGTTCAAAAACAACATCCATTCAGTTTGTTTGTGGCCATTTTTGGCTCCCAACATACTGAGTCTGTAATTTTTTTTAGATTTTTTTATCTTTTTTGCTACTTTTACTGCATAAAGTTTTTAACTAACATCAATTCTTATCATACATATAAAATATTCATTTATTTTAATATTTTTAACCCTTCAAATGCCAGTTTGTTTGCACAAAGCACTTGTTGAAAAACAACCTCAGAAATGACCATTATCTATATTCCCAGTGCTATCGGTTTTTCTTGTTTTATTAATAGCACAGTCTGAGATATGTAATTCATTAACAGCAACACTGATTATGATGCATTATTATTTTTGAGAAGAGAGAGGGTTAGTCTAACCCTAACCCTTCCTCTCAGCGTGTTCGTGGCCAAAAATGGCCACCCCGTTTGTATTCTCAAAATGCTTTAAAATTTATATATACTTTTTTAAAAATTCCACTTTCATCAGCTTAATTTTTCAAATTTGCATCAGTTGTGATCATGAAAACCAAAATTTCATTCAAATTCAGAATTTTAACCCTTTAAATGCCTTTTAGATCACATAATGCTAATGATCTAAAAGGGGAGAAACGCATAAAATCACATTTTTTAACCAACTAATACATGCTTCCTGATTTAGTTTTTAAGCATAATTGCAGCTATATAAATGTCAAAAAACAAAAAAACTCCCTCTCAGCGTGTTCGTGGCCAAAAATGGCCACCCCCTGTTTGCAGTCTCAAAATGCTTTAAAATTAATATATATAAAAATATTTTTCCACTTTTACCAACTTGATTTTTAAAATTTGCATCAGTTCTGGCCATGAAAACCAAAAACCAGAATTTTGACCCTTTAAATGCCTGTTAGATAACATAATGATTTATAAAGGGAGAAAAACACAAAATCACTTTTTTAAATAAAAATAATACATGCTGCCTGATTAATTTTGCTAAATGTTTGTCAATAATTAGCAGTATCAATGATTTTTATGCATCATTAACTTTTTTGTGCACTGACAAAAAAAGAAGAAAACTACCACCTTGTGTTTGTAGAAAATGCAGTAAAAAAAATACCGCATTATTTTCTACTTTCAACAGTCAAGTTTTTAAAATTAGAATCAGTCCTGACCACGAAATCCAAAATTTCTTTTAGCTTCAGAATTTTAAATCTATAAATTTGATTTGAGAAAAAAATGCACAATACTTGTTTACTTTGAAAAACAACAACATTTATTTTTATAGAGGGGTGGTACTGGATTGAAATGCAGGGTCTCTTTATTAGTGGGAAACCAAAGAATTTTCCCATTATGAGATATCCATTCAGCCGCCAGCTCCTCTGTATCTGCCATTACCTGTAGCTGTGTTTTTTTGTTTAACCGCTGTGTCTGTATTGTCCTCACCCCCTGAGGAGGAAGAATCAGGTACTGGCTGGTACTCCTCATCATCAGTAGAGTGGTGCTGTCATCCTCTGAGGAGGATGTGTCCTCATCTTCACGAGAGGATGTGTCCTCATCTTTGGTAGATATCGTCTCTTCAAGTGCAGTGGATTTCTCCCCATCTTCGCTCTCTGATCGCATCACAAACTCAAGTGCTTGAAGCAGTGAATATGACCTTCTCGCCATCTTGCCAGAGTAAAAATGATCTGGGAGCTGTTGGGCTGCTGATAGCATTAGTACTGACTGCACCTGCATAAAGTCCAGGACAGATTTCTAAACAGTGTCGTAGATTGTTTTTGTTTGCCCTGCAGCTGCATCTTTGCAAGATGTCCTGTTATTTTTTTTTGGAGACTAGATATTTGGGTGTCTGAGGTCTATTCTGTAGTTGTGTGTGGCACTTTTTATGAAAACAACAAAGCTACAGTTGCTTTCAACATGTGCATCAAAGTCAAGTTTGCCTGGGACACTCAAAGCTCAACAGCCTGCATCAGCAGAAATTCACTGCAAGCTGGATCTAAGATGCAATAATTTATTTCTCTCTACATTTTTTTGTGCTGCAATTTCATGTACAGACACACTTTTCATTATCTGACATCCTTAAGATCACACCTGTGTCAGAATTGTGTCATTCATTTACTCCATTGGAGGGCAGTAAGTCATTATACGCCCCTATTGGAAACTAAGAATATTACATGAAATTGCTCCTTTGGCCAAAAATAGACAAATGACATAATCTGGTAGAAAACATTACAAACTACAATTTTGAAATGTTGAGTTAGGAATGAAAGCAATTTTACCCAACTTGTATGCTTTAGTACTGTGAATAACAAGGAATGAAAAAATGTAGTTTACATGGGTTTCAATTGGCCAAAAATGGCCACGATGGAGCCAAGAGGTACAATTGCATGTATACAGTATATGAGCTGAAGATGAGCTAAGAGCTGAAGTTGAAAATTGAAAGATCTGAAAAGAATCCAGACCCCAAGGAAATTTCATTCCATTTGCATTAACACAGCTGAAATGGTCAAAAAAAGAAAGCAAAATTGATTCACATTATCCTTTTTCAAAACATGCAGCTCATTTTGGGTTTTTTTCTCTTGCAGTTGTATAAAGCAGCCATTTCATCAAGCAGGAGGTTGACCCTTCAAAGTGTTATGCAGTGCCTTGATAAAGAGGTATGTATAGCGTGAATTTGTCAATGTGAACTGTAGTATTGCATGAGCTCACTTTTGTCTAACTTTATGTAGGACACAAATCAGAATAGGAGGACAGCTGCCCTTCTTGGTGGTCGGAGGATAACAAACGAGGAAGACCAACGTCAGGATGTAAGAAAATTAACATGTTTATATTAATCATTGACTAGCTTTACTGATATTCATTTAAACAAAAGTAAACATTCTTTTTTCCCCACAACATTGCAGAACCTTTTTCATTACCACTTTCAGTTTTTATTAGGTCACCTGAGGCAAAGTGAAGGACCTAAATTAATTACAAATTTTAAAGATCCCAGGCTGTCCAGAACCCTATCCAGATATGGTAGAATCCAATACACTTTGTGGATGGAAGGGTCCAGGCCCCAGGGTTTCACATTTGGCAAAGTTTATTTCCCTTATCTATAGTAATCGTAACCTTGATGCCCTAGAAATTAAGATCTTGATAAGTTTGTGAAGTTTGCATTCAATCCTCAAGTAATGAAGCCGCTAAAGTGGTGACAAAACCCACACCCACTCCACACACACATCTCTGAATTAAAAACATTAGCTTAATCTATGATGGAGCTGAAAAAATCTGACCCACCAGCATTAGGTGTTTGCTTCTTACATGACTGTAGCAGCATAAATCCTAAAATCACGCACTTTGTTGAATATAAATTGATTTAGTTATGTGGTATACCATTCAAAACGTGGATTCGTATTTTTTTTTTCCATAAACAACAAAACTGACCACATCAAAAATTCAGGTGACCGTCAAGTGCCACGGGCCTCTTGTTTTTGTTTTGTTTAAGTTTTGCTCTCCATGCTTGTTGCCGGCTCCTCAGTACCTTCAAGGTAGGTAGTCCAGCGCTGCAACTCAATGACAGGAACTAAAATGGGGTCGTGTGGGGATCTTTCTTGCACTCATCTCATCTATCGTCGTCTCTGAGCCCAGCCAGCCTCCAGTTGCGGGCCAATATTAATCTTTTACTGTAATATTTTCTCTAATATTCATCTTTTACTGCAAAATTTTAGCTCTAACATTCACATTTTACTGCAGTATTTTTGCTCTAATATTCATCTTTTACTGCAGTATTTTAGCTTTAATATTCGCATTTTTCTGTAGTATTTTCATCTTTTTTGCAGTATTTTAGCTCTAATATTCACGTTACTGCAGTGTTTTAGCTCTAATATTCATCCAGAGTCTCCGTCTCTCTCTCTGTGTCTGTCTCTCTGTCTGTGTCTCTCTTTCTCTGTCTGTTGTGTCTGTCTCTGTCTTTCTCTGTCTCTCTCTGTGTATCTCTCTGTCTATCTCTCTGTCTGTCCCCCTCTCTGTCAGTCTGTCTGTCTCTGTCTGTCTGTGTCTCTCTGTCTGTCTCTCTCCCTCTCTGTCTGTGTCTCTCTTTCTCTCTGTCTTTCTCTCTCTCCCTCTCTGTCTCTCTCTGTCGGTGTTTGTATGTGTCTCTGTCTGTCAGTCTGTGTCTCTCATTGTCTCTCTCTCTCTCGGTGTCTCTCTCTCTCTCTGTCTGTGTCTTTGTTTGTCTCTCTTGGTCTGTGTCTCTCTCTCTCTGTCTCAGTCTGTGTGTGTGTCTCACTGTGTTTGTGTCTCTCTCTCTGTTTATCTGCCTTTCTGTGTCTGTTGGTCTGTCTCTCTCTCTCTGTCTGTCCTCTAGCTGCAGGCTCCTGTTGCCCCGGTCTCTGAGCACTGCCGGCCGGCTGGTTGGCTGGCTGGCTCCCTCCTGTTGGCCCGGTCTGAGAACCCAGCGCTGTGTTGTTGCCCCGATATGAGAGCACAGTGCTGTCTTGTTGCCCCGGTCTGAGAGCCCAGCGCTCTCCTGTTGCCCCGGTCTGAGAGCACAGCGCTGTCCTGTTGCCCCGGTCTGAGAACAGAGTGCTGTCTTGTTGCCCCAGTCTGAGAGCACAGCGCTGTCTTGTTGCCCCGGTCTGAGAGCCCAGCGCTCTCCTGTTGCCCCGGTCTGAGAGCACAGCGCTCTCCTGTTGCCCCGGTCTGAGAGCACAGCGCTGTGTTGTTGCCCCGGTCTGAGAACACAGCGCTGTCTTGTTGCCCCGGTCTGAGAGCACAGCGCTGTCTTGTTGCCCCGGTCTGAGAGCACAGCGCTGTCTTGTTGCCCCGGTCTGAGAGCCCAGCGCTCTCCTGTTGCCCCGGTCTGAGAGCACAGCGCTGTCCTGTTGCCCCGGTCTGAGAACAGAGTGCTGTCTTGTTGCCCCAGTCTGAGAGCACAGCGCTGTCTTGTTGCCCCGGTCTGAGAGCCCAGCGCTCTCCTGTTGCCCCGGTCTGAGAGCACAGCGCTCTCCTGTTGCCCCGGTCTGAGAGCACAGCGCTGTGTTGTTGCCCCGGTCTGAGAGCACAGCGCTGTCTTGTTGCCCCGGTCTGAGAGCACAGCGCTGTCTTGTTGCCCCGGTCTGAGAGCACAGCGCTGTCTTGTTGCCCCGGTCTGAGAGCCCAGCGCTCTCCTGTTGCCCCGGTCTGAGAGCACAGCGCTGTCCTGTTGCCCCGGTCTGAGAACAGAGTGCTGTCTTGTTGCCCCAGTCTGAGAGCACAGCGCTGTCTTGTTGCCCCGGTCTGAGAGCCCAGCGCTCTCCTGTTGCCCCGGTCTGAGAGCACAGCGCTCTCCTGTTGCCCCGGTCTGAGAGCCCAGCGCTGTCTTGTTGCCCCGGTCTGAGAGCCCAGCCCTCTCCTGTTGCCCTGGTCTGAGAGCACAGCGCTGTCTTGTTGCCCCAGTCTGAGAGCACAGCGCTGTCTTGTTGCCCCGGTCTGAGAGCCCAGCGCTCTCCTGTTGCCCCGGTCTGAGAGCACAGCGCTCTCCTGTTGCCCCGGTCTGAGAGCCCAGCGCTGTCTTGTTGCCCCGGTCTGAGAGCCCAGCCCTCTCCTGTTGCCCTGGTCTGAGAGCACAGCGCTGTCTTGTTGCCCTGGTCTGAGAGCACAGTGCTCTGCTGTTGCCCCGGTTTGAGAGCACAATGCTGCCTTGTTGGCCCGGTATGAGAGTACAGTGCTGTCTTGTTGCCCCGGTCTGAGAGCCCAACCCTCTCCTGTTGCTGGGCTGTTGTCGCCTCCGCTGTCTTGGGTTCTCTGAACTCTGTCTGTCTTTCTCTCTGACCTTTGTCTGTCTGTCTGTCTGTCTCTGCTCTCTGTCCGTTTGTCTCTCTGAGCTCTGGTCGCCTCCGCTGTCTTGGGTTCTCTGAGATCTGGTCGCTTCCGCTGTCTTGGGTTCTCCGGGCTGTGGTCGCTTCCGCTGTCTTGGGTTCTCCGGGCTGTGGTCGCTTCCGCTGTCTTGGGTTCTCCGGGCTGTGGTCGCCTCCCCGTCTTGGGTTCTCTAAACTCTGTCTTTCTCTCTGCCCTTTGTCTGTCTGTCCGCTTGACCTCTGGTGGCCTCCGCTGTTTTCGGATCTCTGAACTCTTTCGATCTGTCTCTCTCTCTGAGCTTTTTCTGTCTGTCTGTCTGTCTCTTTGACCTCTGTCTGTTTATGGCTTTGAGCTTTGTCTGTCTGTCTGTCTCTGCTCTCTGTCTGTTTGTCTCTTTGAGCTCTGGTCGCTTCCGCTGTCTTGGGTTCTCCGGGCTGTGGTCGCTTCCGCTGTCTTGGGTTCTCCGGGCTGTGGTCGCTTCCGCTGTCTTGGGTTCTCCGGGCAGCGGTCGCCTCCGCTGTCTTGGGTTCTCCGTGCTGTGGTCGCTTCCGCTGTCTTGGGTTCTCCGGGCTGTGGTCGCCTCCGCTGTCTTGGGTTCTCCGGGCTGTGGTCGCCTCCGCTGTCTTGGGTTCTCCGGGCTGTGGTCGCCTCCGCTGTCTTAGGTTCTCCGGGCTGTGGTCTCCTCCGCTGTCTTGGGTTCTCCGGGATGTGGTCGCCTCCGCTGTCTTGGGTTCTCCGTGCTGTGGTCGCTTCCGCTGTCTTGGGTTCTCCGGGCTGTGGTCGCCTCCGCTGTCTTGGGTTCTCCGGGCTGTGGTCGCTTCCGCTGTCTTGGGTTCTCCGGGCTGTGGTCGCCTCCGCTGTCTTGGGTTCTCCAGGCTGTGGTCGCTTCTGCTGTTTTGGGTTCTGCGGGCAGCGGTCGCCTCTGCTATCTTGCGTTCTCCGGGCTGTGGTCGCTTCCACTGTCTTGGGTTCTGCGGGCAGCGGTCGCCTCTGCTATCTTGGGTTCTCCGTGTTGTGGTCGCCTCCGCTGTCTTGGGTTCTCCGGGCTGTGGTCGCTTCCGCTGTCTTGGGTTCTCCGGGCTGTGGTCGCATCCGCTGTCTTGGGTTCTCCGGGCTGTGGTCGCTTGCGCTGTCTTGGGTTCTCCGTTCTGTGGTCGCCTCCGCTGTCTTGGGTTCTCCGTGTTGTGGTCGCCTCCGCTGTCTTGGGTTCTCCGGGCTGTGGTCGCTTCCGCTGTCTTGGGTTCTCCGGGCTGTGGTCGCCTCCGATGTCTTGGGTTGTCGAAACTCTTTCTATCTCTCTGACCTTTGTCTGTCTGTCCACTTGACCTCTGGTGGCCTCCGCTGTTTTCGGTTCTCTGAACTCTTTCTATCTGTCTCTCTCTCTGAGCTTTTTCTTTCTGTCTTTCTCTTTGACCTCTGTCTGTTAATGTCTTTGAGCTTTGTCTGTCTGTCTCTCTCTGCTCTCTGTTTTTCTCTCTGAGCTCTGGTCGCCTCCCCTGTCTTGGATTCTCCGGGCTGTGGTCGCCTCCGCTGTCTTGGGTTCTCTGTGCTATGGTCACCTCCGCTGTCTTGGGTTCTCTGTGCTGTGGTCGCTTCCGCTGTCTTGGGTTCTCTAAACTCTGTCTTTGTCTCTGACCTTTGTCTGTCTGTCCCCTTGACCTCTGGTGGCCTCCGCTGTTTTCGGATCTCTGAACTCTTTCTATCTGTCTCTCTCTCTCTGAGCTTTTTCTTTCTGTCTTTCTCTTTGATCTCTGTTTGTTTATGTCTTTGACCTTTGTCTATCTGTCTGTCTCTGCTCTCTGTCTGTTTTTCTCTCTGAGCTCTGGTCGCCTCCGCTTTCTTGGGTTATCCGGGCTCTGGTCGCTTCCGCCTTCTTGGGTTCTCCGGGCTTTGGTCGCCTTCCCTGTCTTGGGTTCTCCGGTCTGTGGTCGCCTCCGCTTTCTTGGGTTCTCCGTGCTGTGGTCGCCTCCGCTGTCTTGGGTTCTCTGGGCTGTGGTCGCCTCCGCTGTCTTGGGTTCTCCGGGCTGTGGTCGCTTCCGCTGTCTTGGGGGCTCCGAGCTGTGGTCGCTTCCGCTGTCTTGGGTTCTCCGGGCTGTGGTCGCTTGCGCTGTCTTGGGTTCTCCGTTCTGTGGTCGCCTCCGCTGTCTTGGGTTCTCCGGGCTGTGGTCGCTTCCGCTGTCTTGGGTTCTCCGAGCTGCGGTCGCCTCCGCTATCTTTGGTTCTCCGGGCTTTGGTCGCCTCCGCTGTCTTGGGTTCTCCGGGCTCTGGTCGCTTCCGCCTTCTTGGGTTCTCCGGGCTGTAGTCGCCTACCCTGTGTTGGGTTCTCCGTGCTGTGGTCGCCTCCGCTGTCTTGGGTTCTCCGGGCTGTGGTCGCCTCCGCTGTCTTGGGTTCTCCGGGCTGTGGTCGCTTCTGCTGTCTTGGTTCTCCGGGCTGTGGTCGCTTCCGCTGTCTTGGGTTCTCCGGGCTGTGGTCGCTTCCGCTGTCTTGGGTTCTCCGGGCAGCGGTCGCCTCCGCTGTCTTGGGTTCTCCGTGCTGTGGTCGCTTCCGCTGTCTTGGGCTCTCCGGGCTGTGGTCGCCTCCGCTGTCTTGGGTTCTCCGGGCTGTGGTCGCCTCCGCTGTCTTGGGTTCTCCGGGCTGTGGTCGCATCCGCTGTCTTGGGTTCTCTACAGTCTGTCTTTGTCTCTGACCTTTGTCTGTCTGTCCCCTTGACCTCTGGTGGCCTCCGCTGTTTTCGGATCTCTGACCTCATATCTTTCTCTCTCTCTGAGCTTTTTCTGTCTGTCAGACTCATTGACCTCTGTCTGTTTGTCTTTGAGCTTTGTCTGTCTGTCTGTCTCTGTGTCTGTTTTTCTCTCTGAGCTCTGGTCTTCTCTCTGAGCTCTGGTCGCCTCCGCTGTCTTGGGTTCTCTGGGCTCTGGTCGCTTCCGCCTTCCTGGGTTCTCCGTGCTGTGGTCGCCTCCGCTGTCTTGGGTTCTCCGTGCTGTGGTCGCCTCCGCTGTCTTGGGTTCTCCGGGCTGTGGTCGCTTCCGCTGTCTTGGGTTCTCTGGGCTGTGGTCGCTTCCGCTGTCTTGGGTTCTCCGGGCTGTGGTCGCCTCCGCTGTCTTGGGTTCTCCGGGCTTTGGTCGCTTCCGCTGTCTTGGGTTCTCCGGGCTGTGGTCGCCTCCGCTGTCTTGGGTTCTCCGGGCTGTGGTCGCCTACGCTGTCTTGGGTTCTCTAAACTCTGTCTTTCTCTCTGACCTTTGTCTGTCTTTCACTTTGACCTCTGGTGGCCTCCGCTGTTTTCCGATCTCTGAACTCTTTCTATCTGTCTCTCTCTCTGAGCTTTTTCTGTCTGTCTGTCTCTTTGACCTCTGTTTGTTTATGTCTTTGAGCTTTGTCTGTCTGTCTGTCTCTGCTCTCTGTCTGTTTTTCTCTCTGAGCTCTGGTCGCCTCCGCTGTCTTGGGTTCTCCGGGCTCTGGTCGCTTCCGCCTTCTTGGGTTCTCTGGGCTGAGGTCGCCTCCCCTGTCTTGGGTTCTCCAGGCTGTTGTCGCTTCCGCCTTCTTGGGTTCTCTGGGCTGAGGTCGCCTCCCCTGTCTTGGGTTCTCCGGGCTGTGGTCGCCTCCGCTGTCTTGGGTTCTCCGGGCTGTGGTCACCTCCGCTGTCTTGGGTTCTCCCTGCTGTGGTCGCTTCCGCTGTCTTGGGTTCTCCGGGCTGTGGTCGCTTCCGCTTTCTTGGGATCTCCGGGCTGTGGTCGCCTCCGCTGTCTTGGGTTCTCCGGGCTGTGGTCGCCTCCGCTGTCTTGGGTTCCCCCGGCTGTGGTCGCTTCCGCTGTCTTGGGTTCTCCGGGCTGTGGTCGCTTCCGCTGTCTTGGGTTCACCGGGCAGCGGTCGCATCCGCTGTCTTGGGTTCTCTGTGCTGTGGTCGCCTCCGCTGTCTTGGGTTCTCCGGGCTGTGGTCGCCTCCGCTGTCTTGCGTTCGCTAAACCATGTCTTTCTCTCTGATCTTTGTCTGTCTGTCCCCTTGACCTCTGGTGGCCTCCGCTGTTTTCGGATCTTTGATCTCTTTCTATCTTTCTCTCTCTCTCTGAGCTTTGTCTGTCTGTCTCTTTGACCTCTGTCTGTTTATGTCTTTGAGCTTTGTCTGTCTGTCTGTCTCTGCTCTCTGTCTGTTTGTCCCTCTGAGCTCTGGTCGTCTCCGCTGTCTTGGGTTCTCCGGGCTGTGGTCGCTTCCACTGTCTTGGGTTCTCCGGGCTGTGGTCGCCTCCGCTATCTTGGGTTCTCCGTGCTGTGGTCGCCTCCGCTGTCTTGGGTTCTCCGGGCTGTGGTCGCCTCCCCTGTCTTGGGTTCTCCGGGCTGTGGTCGCTTCCGCTGTCTTGGGTTCTCCTGGCTGTGGTCGCTTCCGCTGTCTTGGGTTCTCCGGGCTGTGGTCGCCTCCGCTGTATTTGGTTCTCCGGGCTGTGGTCGCTTCCGCTGTCTTGGGTTCTCCGGGCTGTGGTCGCTTCCGCTGTCTTGGGTTCTCCGGGCAGTGGTCGCCTCCGCTGTCTTGGGTTCTCCGGGCTGTGGTCGTTTCCGCTGTCTTGGGTTCTCCGGGCTGTGGTCGCTTCCGCTGTCTTGGGTTCTCCGGGCTGTGGTCGCCTCCCCTGTCTTGGGTTCTCCGGGCTGTGGTTGCCTCCCCTATCTTGGGTTCTCCGGGCTGTGGTCGCCTCCGCTGTCTTGGGTTCTCCATGCTGTGGTCGCTTCCGCTGTCTTGGTTCTCCGGGCTGTGGTCGCCTCCCCTGTCTTGGGTTCTCCGGGCTGTGGTTGCCTCCCCTGTCTTGGGTTCTCCGGGCTGTGGTCGCCTCCGCTGTCTTGGGTTCTCCATGCTGTGGTCGCTTCCGCTGTCTTGGTTCTCCGGGCTGTGGTCGCCTCCGCTGTCTTGGGTTCTCCGGGCTGTGGTCGCCTCTGCTGTCTTGGGTTGTCCGGGCTGTGGTCGCCTCCGCTGTCTTGGGTTCTCCGTGCTGTGGTCGCTTCCGCTGTCTTGGGTTGTCCGGGCTGTGGTCGCCTCCGCTGTCTTGGGTTCTCCGGGCTGTGGTCGCCTCCGCTGTCTTGGGTTCTCCGGGCTGTGGTCGCCTCCGCTGTCTTGGGTTCTCCGGGCTGTGGTCTCCTCCGCTGTCTTGGGTTCTCCGGGATGTGGTCGCCTCCGCTGTCTTGGGTTCTCCGTGCTGTGGTCGCTTCCGCTGTCTTGGTTTCTCCGGGCTGTGGTCGCCTCCGCTGTCTTGGGTTCTCCGGGCTGTGGTCGCTTCCGCTGTCTTGGGTTCTCCGGGCTGTGGTCGCCTCCGCTGTCTTGGTTTCTCCGGGCTGTGGTCGCCTCCGCTGTCTTGGGTTCTCCGGGCTGTGGTCGCTTCCGCTGTCTTGGGTTCTCCGGGCTGTGGTCGCCTCCGCTGTCTTGGGTTCTCTAAACTCTGTCTTTCTCTCTGACCTTTGTCTGTCTTTCCCCTTGACGTCTGGTGGCCTCCGCTGTTTTCGGATCTCTGAGCTCTTTCTATCTGTCTCTCTCTCTGAGCTTTTTCAGTCTGCCTTTCTCTTTGACCTCTGTTTGTTTATGTCTTTGAGCTTTGTCTGTCTGTCTGTCTCTGCTCTCTGTCTGTTTGTCTTTCTGAGCTCTGGTCGCTTCCACTGTCTTGGGTTCTCCGGGCTCTTGTCGCTTCCCCTGTCTTGGGTTCTTCGGACTGTGGTCGCCTCTGCTGTATTGGGTTCTCCGGACTGTGGTTGCCTCCGCTTTCTTGGGTTCTCCGGGCTGTGGTCGCCTCCGCTGTCTTGGGTTCTCCGGGCTGTGGTCGCCTCCGCTGTCTTGTGTTCTCCGGGCTGTGGTCGCCTCCGCTGTCTTGGGTTCTCCGTGCTGTGGTCGCTTCCGCTGTCTTGGGTTCTCCGGGCTGTGGTCGCCTCCGCTGTCTTGGGTTGTCCGGGCTGTGGTCGCCTCCGCTGTCTTGGGTTCTCCGGGCTGTGGTCGCCTCCCCTGTCTTGGGTTCTCCGGGCTGTGGTCGCCTCCGCTGTCTTAGGTTCTCCATGCTGTGGTCGCTTCCGCTGTCTTGGTTCTCCGGGCTGTGGTCGCCTCCGCTGTCTTGGGTTCTCCGGGCTGTGGTCGCCTCCGCTGTCTTGGGTTGTCCGGGCTGTGGTCGCCTCCGCTGTCTTGGGTTCTCCGTGCTGTGGTCGCTTCCGCTGTCTTGGGTTGTCCGGGCTGTGGTCGCCTCCGCTGTCTTGGGTTCTCCGGGCTGTGGTCGCCTCCGCTGTCTTGGGTTCTCCGGGCTGTGGTCGCCTCCGCTGTCTTGGGTTCTCCGGGCTGTGGTCTCCTCCGCTGTCTTGGGTTCTCCGGGATGTGGTCGCCTCCGCTGTCTTGGGTTCTCCGTGCTGTGGTCGCTTCCGCTGTCTTGGTTTCTCCGGGCTGTGGTCGCCTCCGCTGTCTTGGGTTCTCCGGGCTGTGGTCGCTTCCGCTGTCTTGGGTTCTCCGGGCTGTGGTCGCCTCCGCTGTCTTGGGTTCTCTAAACTCTTTCTTCCTCTCTGACCTTTGTCTGTCTTTCCGCTTGACCTCTGGTATCCTCCGCTGTTTTCTGTTCTCTGAACTCTTTCTATTTTTCTCTCTCTCTAAGCTTTGTCTGTCTTTCTGTCTCTTTGACCTCTGTCTGTTTATGTCTTTGAGCTTTGTCTGTCCATCTCTCTCTGCTGTCTGTCTGTTTGTCCCTCTGAGCTCTGGTCGCCTCCGCTGTCTTGGGTTCTCCGGGCTGTGGTCGCTTCCACTGTCTTGGGTTCTCCGGGCTGTGGTCGCCTCCGCTATCTTGGGTTCTCCGTGCTGTGGTCGCCTCCGCTGTCTTGGGTTCTCCGGGCTGTGGTCGCCTCCGCTGTCTTGGGTTCTCTAAACTCTGTCTTTCTCTCTGACCTTTGTCTGTCTTTCCCCTTGACGTCTGGTGGCCTCCGCTGTTTTCGGATCTCTGAGCTCTTTCTATCTGTCTCTCTCTCTGAGCTTTTTCTGTCTGCCTTTCTCTTTGACCTCTGTTTGTTTATGTCTTTGAGCTTTGTCTGTCTGTCTGTCTCTGCTCTCTGTCTGTTTGTCTTTCTGAGCTCTGGTCGCTTCCACTGTCTTGGGTTCTCCGGGCTCTTGTCGCTTCCCCTGTCTTGGGTTCTTCGGACTGTGGTCGCCTCTGCTGTATTGGGTTCTCCGGACTGTGGTTGCCTCCGCTTTCTTGGGTTCTCCGGGCTGTGGTCGCCTCCGCTGTCTTGTGTTCTCCGGGCTGTGGTCGCCTCCGCTGTCTTGGGTTCTCCGTGCTGTGGTCGCTTCCGCTGTCTTGGGTTCTCCGGGCTGTGGTCGCCTCCGCTGTCTTGGGTTGTCCGGGCTGTGGTCGCCTCCGCTGTCTTGGGTTCTCCGGGCTGTGGTCGCCTCCCCTGTCTTGGGTTCTCCGGGCTGTGGTCGCCTCCGCTGTCTTAGGTTCTCCATGCTGTGGTCGCTTCCGCTGTCTTGGTTCTCCGGGCTGTGGTCGCCTCCGCTGTCTTGGGTTCTCCGGGCTGTGGTCGCCTCCGCTGTCTTGGGTTCTCCGGGCTGTGGTCGCCTCCGCTGTCTTGGGTTCTCCGGGCTGTGGTCGCCTCCGCTGTCTTGTGTTCTCCGGGCTGTGGTCGCCTCCGCTGTCTTGGGTTCTCCGTGCTGTGGTCGCTTCCGCTGTCTTGGGTTCTCCGGGCTGTGGTCGCCTCCGCTGTCTTGGGTTGTCCGGGCTGTGGTCGCCTCCGCTGTCTTGGGTTCTCCGGGCTGTGGTCGCCTCCCCTGTCTTGGGTTCTCCGGGCTGTGGTCGCCTCCGCTGTCTTAGGTTCTCCATGCTGTGGTCGCTTCCGCTGTCTTGGTTCTCCGGGCTGTGGTCGCCTCCGCTGTCTTGGGTTCTCCGGGCTGTGGTCGCCTCCGCTGTCTTGGGTTGTCCGGGCTGTGGTCGCCTCCGCTGTCTTGGGTTCTCCGTGCTGTGGTCGCTTCCGCTGTCTTGGGTTGTCCGGGCTGTGGTCGCCTCCGCTGTCTTGGGTTCTCCGGGCTGTGGTCGCCTCCGCTGTCTTGGGTTCTCCGGGCTGTGGTCGCCTCCGCTGTCTTGGGTTCTCCGGGCTGTGGTCTCCTCCGCTGTCTTGGGTTCTCCGGGATGTGGTCGCCTCCGCTGTCTTGGGTTCTCCGTGCTGTGGTCGCTTCCGCTGTCTTGGTTTCTCCGGGCTGTGGTCGCCTCCGCTGTCTTGGGTTCTCCGGGCTGTGGTCGCTTCCGCTGTCTTGGGTTCTCCGGGCTGTGGTCGCCTCCGCTGTCTTGGGTTCTCTAAACTCTTTCTTCCTCTCTGACCTTTGTCTGTCTTTCCGCTTGACCTCTGGTATCCTCCGCTGTTTTCTGTTCTCTGAACTCTTTCTATTTTTCTCTCTCTCTAAGCTTTGTCTGTCTTTCTGTCTCTTTGACCTCTGTCTGTTTATGTCTTTGAGCTTTGTCTGTCCATCTCTCTCTGCTGTCTGTCTGTTTGTCCCTCTGAGCTCTGGTCGCCTCCGCTGTCTTGGGTTCTCCGGGCTGTGGTCGCTTCCACTGTCTTGGGTTCTCCGGGCTGTGGTCGCCTCCGCTATCTTGGGTTCTCCGTGCTGTGGTCGCCTCCGCTGTCTTGGGTTCTCCGGGCTGTGGTCGCCTCCGCTGTCTTGGGTTCTCTAAACTCTGTCTTTCTCTCTGACCTTTGTCTGTCTTTCCCCTTGACGTCTGGTGGCCTCCGCTGTTTTCGGATCTCTGAGCTCTTTCTATCTGTCTCTCTCTCTGAGCTTTTTCTGTCTGCCTTTCTCTTTGACCTCTGTTTGTTTATGTCTTTGAGCTTTGTCTGTCTGTCTGTCTCTGCTCTCTGTCTGTTTGTCTTTCTGAGCTCTGGTCGCTTCCACTGTCTTGGGTTCTCCGGGCTCTTGTCGCTTCCCCTGTCTTGGGTTCTTCGGACTGTGGTCGCCTCTGCTGTATTGGGTTCTCCGGACTGTGGTTGCCTCCGCTTTCTTGGGTTCTCCGGGCTGTGGTCGCCTCCGCTGTCTTGTGTTCTCCGGGCTGTGGTCGCCTCCGCTGTCTTGGGTTCTCCGTGCTGTGGTCGCTTCCGCTGTCTTGGGTTCTCCGGGCTGTGGTCGCCTCCGCTGTCTTGGGTTGTCCGGGCTGTGGTCGCCTCCGCTGTCTTGGGTTCTCCGGGCTGTGGTCGCCTCCCCTGTCTTGGGTTCTCCGGGCTGTGGTCGCCTCCGCTGTCTTAGGTTCTCCATGCTGTGGTCGCTTCCGCTGTCTTGGTTCTCCGGGCTGTGGTCGCCTCCGCTGTCTTGGGTTCTCCGGGCTGTGGTCGCCTCCGCTGTCTTGGGTTGTCCGGGCTGTGGTCGCCTCCGCTGTCTTGGGTTCTCCGTGCTGTGGTCGCTTCCGCTGTCTTGGGTTGTCCGGGCTGTGGTCGCCTCCGCTGTCTTGGGTTCTCCGGGCTGTGGTCGCCTCCGCTGTCTTGGGTTCTCCGGGCTGTGGTCGCCTCCGCTGTCTTGGGTTCTCCGGGCTGTGGTCTCCTCCGCTGTCTTGGGTTCTCCGGGATGTGGTCGCCTCCGCTGTCTTGGGTTCTCCGTGCTGTGGTCGCTTCCGCTGTCTTGGTTTCTCCGGGCTGTGGTCGCCTCCGCTGTCTTGGGTTCTCCGGGCTGTGGTCGCTTCCGCTGTCTTGGGTTCTCCGGGCTGTGGTCGCCTCCGCTGTCTTGGGTTCTCTAAACTCTTTCTTCCTCTCTGACCTTTGTCTGTCTTTCCGCTTGACCTCTGGTATCCTCCGCTGTTTTCTGTTCTCTGAACTCTTTCTATTTTTCTCTCTCTCTAAGCTTTGTCTGTCTTTCTGTCTCTTTGACCTCTGTCTGTTTATGTCTTTGAGCTTTGTCTGTCCATCTCTCTCTGCTGTCTGTCTGTTTGTCCCTCTGAGCTCTGGTCGCCTCCGCTGTCTTGGGTTCTCCGGGCTGTGGTCGCTTCCACTGTCTTGGGTTCTCCGGGCTGTGGTCGCCTCCGCTATCTTGGGTTCTCCGTGCTGTGGTCGCCTCCGCTGTCTTGGGTTCACCGGGCTGTGGTCGCCTCCCCTGTCTTGGGTTCTCCGGGCTGTGGTCGCTTCCGCTGTCTTGGGTTCTCCTGGCTGTGGTCGCTTCCGCTGTCTTGGGTTCTCCGGGCTGTGGTCGCCTCCGCTGTATTTGGTTCTCCGGGCTGTGGTCGCTTCCGCTGTCTTGGGTTCTCCGGGCTGTGGTCGCTTCCGCTGTCTTGGGTTCTCCGGGCAGCGGTCGCCTCCGCTGTCTTGGGTTCTCCGGGTTGTGGTCGTTTCCGCTGTCTTGGGTTCTCCGGGCTGTGGTCGCTTCCGCTGTCTTGGGTTCTCCGGGCTGTGGTCGCCTCCCCTGTCTTGGGTTCTCCGGGCTGTGGTTGCCTCCCCTATCTTGGGTTCTCCGGGCTGTGGTCGCCTCCGCTGTCTTGGGTTCTCCATGCTGTGGTCGCTTCCGCTGTCTTGGTTCTCCGGGCTGTGGTCGCCTCCCCTGTCTTGGGTTCTCCGGGCTGTGGTTGCCTCCCCTGTCTTGGGTTCTCCGGGCTGTGGTCGCCTCCGCTGTCTTGGGTTCTCCATGCTGTGGTCGCTTCCGCTGTCTTGGTTCTCCGGGCTGTGGTCGCCTCCGCTGTCTTGGGTTCTCCGGGCTGTGGTGGCCTCCGCTGTCTTGGGTTGTCCGGGCTGTGGTCGCCTCCGCTGTCTTGGGTTCTCCGTGTTGTGGTCGCTTCCGCTGTCTTGGGTTGTCCGGGCTGTGGTCGCCTCCGCTCTCTTGGTTCTCCGGGCTGTGGTCGCCTCCGCTGTCTTGGGTTCTCCGGGCTGTGGTCGCCTCCGCTGTCTTGGGTTCTCGGGCTGTGGTCTCCTCCGCTGTCTTGGGTTCTCCGGGATGTGGTCGCCTCCGCTGTCTTGGGTTCTCCGTGCTGTGGTCGCTTCCGCTGTCTTGGTTTCTCCGGGCTGTGGTCGCCTCCGCTGTCTTGGGTTCTCCGGGCTGTGGTCGCTTCCGCTGTCTTGGGTTCTCCGGGCTGTGGTCGCCTCCGCTGTTTTGGGTTCTCTAAACTCTGTCTTTCTCTCTGACCTTTGTCTGTCTTTCCCCTTGACGTCTGGTGGCCTCCGCTGTTTTCGGATCTCTGAGCTCTTTCTATCTGTCTCTCTCTCTGAGCTTTTTCTGTCCTGCCTTTCTCTTTGACCTCTGTTTGTTTATGTCTTTGAGCTTTGTCTGTCTGTCTGTCTCTGCTCTCTGTCTGTTTGTCTTTCTGAGCTCTGGTCGCTTCCACTGTCTTGGGTTCTCCGGGCTCTTGTCGCTTCCCCTGTCTTGGGTTCTTCGGACTGTGGTCGCCTCTGCTGTATTGGGTTCTCCGGACTGTGGTTGCCTCC
>NW_026559348.1:0-32268 GCF_022539595.1 Amphiprion ocellaris | reverse complement strand
TGGGACGTTGCAGAGCAGAAATGAACTTGCAGCTCTTCAGCAATGTCTTTATTAGAGCAAAGGAGCATTTTGGAATCAGAGGGAACTGTCGTGTTCTTTAATTGAACAAAATAACGTGGGACAACTGTGTGGTGTCAACATAAGGCTTTTACTGAGCAGCGGGAGCAGGCCGACAACAAACTGACGTTACAGCGTCGGCTACGTCACACGTTAGGTGCGTGCCCAAAGAGTAGTAACAACACAAGATAATACTGTGCTATAGAATACACCACAGGAACTGTAGTGGTTATCTTAAGTTCTGTAGTTCTTTCCTTACTTCTCTTCTCTTTCTTGTTTCCATAACCACTTCATGAGCGAGAGGCGAGATATCGTTTTACGCGTTTATTAAGCAACATCATCATAAGAACCAAGATAATGATGACAATGATAATGACAACGGTAAAACTATCGTGTTGCTCTGCTCCCGCTCGTATACTGAAAACAAAACATAACAACTTCCGGCCACATTCTTCTTCGTGGCTGCATTTACAAGCCTACGGAAGCCTAACAGGATAATAATTAAGTCGAACACTTCAACCATCTCAATTTACAAAAATCTGCATTTCAGCACCGAAGATGATAATTCTTCAATTATAACAGGACTGCAAAAAGGCGCTTACAGGAACCATAAAAACACTGGACGCACGTGGTTTGATCCAGGGAGGGATGGAGATCAGCGAAGTCTGTAGAGAGAATTGATGGTCGAAGTAACCACTGAGCTAAACCAGTGCATCAGAAGGAGCAGGAGAACTGCTTTATAAACACTGCTGTGTGTTCTGGTCTCAGCTGGAGGCTGAATAACAGCAACTCATGGCGAACTCTGCAGTGATGCTAGTTTTATTCATTCAGACAGACTTTATATAGTGGAGTCAGGCTTTCTCTGCAAATCTCTGAGGGCCCAATAGCCATTTTTTGATCAGTCACTCAGATCATTTGCTGATGAAGACAAGACTGTCATTGAGTAGAACCACCTTATTCACATTTATTAATTCACATAAATGTTCTTGAGATCCAACATTCACTGTAAAATTCCATCTTAACATCACTACAATATTTAGTCAATTTACACGTGTTTTTTTTCACAGTCTTTTATTGGCAGCTTCAGGGATGTAATCATGTTAAGTTACACATTTTTCATTTTGGATTTTGTTGATGCTATTTTGCGTTTTTGTTTTTTTTCCAAAGGTAATAATTTGCACATTTTCCTGATATTTCTTTAATTTAAAGGTGTTTGCTGCTTTACAAGTGAAATGTATGTTTTTATTTTTCATTTAATTTTTCATTAAATGACAGTGATTATCCTGAAAGAGAAGCTACCTGTTAAATAACAGATCTGTTCTGCATCTGTGGTAAATATAGTGACTGTTACACTTTGAAAATGTACCTGATTTTTAACAGGGATTTTTTTCCTGGCAGCTGTAATGCCCAATGTGGACTGTTTTTGAAGACTACAGTATTCTGGTGTGTTTTTGTTTGTTGTTGTTTTTTGTGTTTTACATATTTTGTCTGGCAACCTTGCTGTGAGATTTTCATCATTTTTTTCTGAATATTTTTGTTGTTTACTTATTTCTATTTCACAGTGTGGGTTTTGCGAGCACTACAAGGACATAACTTATCTAATGTAACTGAAATAGAAATGATCTTATGGACTTTATCAACAATTTAAAAAGCCTAACTTAAGCAGCCATTGCAGGTTCTGATCATCTGAGGTTTACATTAAAAGGCTTCTTATACTGGATATGAACTCTCATGTCCATTCAGACTGATGCTCTCAGCCTGGACACCTCAATAAAAACTGGCTGTTTGGGCAACAAGCATCACAAGAAAAATGAACAGAGATGAGTTGCTGTTGTTCAGCCTCCAGCTGAGACCAGAACACACAGCAGTGTTTATAAAGCAGTTCTCCTGCTCCGTCTGATGCACTGGTTTAGCTCAGTGGTTACTTCGACCATCAATTCTCTCTACAGAATTCGCTGATCTCCATCCCTCCCTGGGATCAAACCACGGGTACTGTCCAGTGTTTTTATGGTTCCTGTAAGCGCCATTTTTGCAGTCCTGTTATAATTTAAGATATTATCATCTTCGGTGCTGAAATGCAGATTTTTGTAAATTGAGATGGTTGAAGTGTTCGACTTAATTATTATCCTGTTAGGCTTCCGTAGGCTTGTAAATGCAGCCACGAAGAAGAATGTGGCCGGAAGTTGTTATGTTTTGTTTTCAGTATACGAGCGGGAGCAGAGCAACACGATAGTTTTACCGTTGTCATTATCATTGTCATCATTATCTTGGTTCTTATGATGATGTTGCTTAATAAACGCGTAAAACGATATCTCGCCTCTCTCTCATTAAGTGGTTATGGAAACAAGAAAGAGAAGAGAAGTAAGGAAAGAACTACAGAACTTAAGATAACCACTACAGTTCCTGTGGTGTATTCTACAGCACAGTATTATCTTGTGTTGTTAATACTCTTTGGGCACGCACCTAGTGATGGCTGATCGAGGCTTTGTTGAAGCTTCGACACTTCATTCAAAACATGGTTCATTACTCGAGGCCTCAATGACACACAGTGCTCGAGTAGGACATCTAGTGGTCAATAATATGAAGTGCAATCAAGACGTGGTCGTTGGTTCATGGATTGTTTTGGATTTGATTCGCCATGCACACATTCCTGTTTGACTACACTAGATGATTGTATGGGTTGTAGTGGACACAAAAATAATATTACTAGTAATAATAATGACAATAACTATTGAAGAGCACGTTTCTTATTTCCCATGTTTGTCTGTATCCCTATATACTCTTTGCTTATATTCTGTGTTATGAAACATTTAAACGGTGCTGCTACATTCATGAGATGCTCTACAAATACAGACTGATGTCATTTTCACATGGGGCTGGTGCAAATAAAGATTTTATGGATTATTATGGATTTTGGCAAAGTATGTCTTGGGGTTTATTGGTAAAGAGGTCAGTAAAGAGGGTGTGCTTATGTAACTGGTTATGAGGTTTTATTGAGAAATAATTTATCAACAGTTTTGGGACCACTGTTCCCTCTAAGCTGCGCGCGATACTTTTTTTTTTTTTTTTTGCGCATTTATCATCTATTTTTTTTTTTGCCATTTTCGAGTTTTTTTTAACTTGAGTCTCGACTCGATCGTTTTTCTCAGGAGGTTGGACTTTAGCCTTTGTGCTGGAGGGTTGAACCCTCAGTTCCAAGACTTTCAAAGCCTCCAGACCTCCCGAGTCCTCAGGACCTGAGCTTTCACACAGTCTGAGGGCTGAAATTTTCTAAGTCCCACAGTAGTTCTCTGTTAGATTGAACTTCCAGACAGTCCAAGGACTGATATCTTCTAAGTTCCTGAGTAGTTCTCTGTTAGTTTGAACCTTCACACAGTCTGAGGACTGAAATCTTAAAAGTTCTTGAGTAGTTCTCTGTTAGTTTGAACCTTCAGACAGTCTGTTAATGTTTCGATTAAATCTTTAAGGTTTTTCTTTTTAAATGTTTTACCACCTTTTAATGTTTAATTTTCTTTTTAAATCCTTCATTGTATTTTCAGTGTAATTCCTATTTGAACTTTTATTGTCTTTAAGATATAATTTTCTAATTAAACATTTAATTTTTTAATTAAATGTTTTGTCTTTTTATTGGATAGGTGTAGTGAGAGACAGACAGGAAACGGGGAGAAGAGGAGAAGACTTGCAGCAAAGGGCCACTAGCGGGACTCGAACCCGGGACGCTGCGTCAGGGACCAGCCCCTGTACATGGATCACCCGCTTAACCCGTTGAGCTATATGGGCACCCATGTTTTGTCTTTTTAAGGGTTTAATAATCTGATTAAATGTTTTGCATTTTTAAAAATGTTTAACATTCTTCTTGTTTAATTGTATTTTTTAAATGTTTAATGATGGAAAATACTTCATCTGTAATTTCTAATATTTGTATTTTAAAAATTTTGTTTAATTTCATAACGACATGTATTGTATCGTGTTGAATGATCTCATTCCATATTTTGTCTGTTTAATATAATTTAATGTAATTTAATGTTTAACTCTATTAAACAGACAAAAATATGGAATGAGATCATTCAACACGATACAATACATGTCGTTATGAAATTAAACAAAATTTTTAAAATACAAATATTAGAAATTACAGATGAAGTATTTTCCATCATTAAACATTTAAAGAATACAATTAAACAAGAAGAATGTTAAACATTTTTAAAAATGCAAAACATTTAATCAGATTATTAAACCCTTAAAAAGACAAAACATTTAATTAAAAAATTAAATGTTTAATTAGAAAATTACATCATAAAGACAATAAAACTTCAAATAGGAATTAAACAGAAAATACAATGAAGCATTTAAAAAGAAAACTAAACATTAAAAGGTGGTATATGTACATATAATTTAATTGTATTTAATGTTTAACTCTATTAAACAGACAAAATATTGAATTAGATAATTCAACAACATACATGTCATTATGAAATTAAACAAAATTTTTAAAATACAAATATTAAAAATTACAGATAAAATATTTTCCATAATTAAACATTTAAAAAATAAAATTAAACAAGAATATTAAACATTTTAAAAAATGCAAAACATTTAATTAGATTATTAAACCTTTAAAAAGACAAAACATTTAATTAAAAAATTAAATGTTTAATTAGAAAATTACATCTTAAATTTCTTAAATCTTTTTAACAATAAAACTTTTTAAAAGTTTTATTGTATTAATTTTTTTTGTTTGATTTAATTGCTTTTTGTTATGTAGTTTATTTCTTTAATCTTCTTTTTCTGTCAAGATTTTAACCCCAACCTTAAAAATGAAATAAACCCTTAAATCACAATGAAAATACTTCTGTTGTCACAATCATGAGTTAGTCAATTATTCAGTTTATCAATTCAACTTTATTTGTTTAGCACCTTTTACACAGATGACAAAACTAAACAAGCAAAGAGAAAAAACTATGATTAAAACTCAAAAACATTAAAAAAAAAAAAAAAAAAAAAAAAGATTTAACATGGTAATAAAATATGTTGTGTCCAGGGGATGGAGGGAGTTTATTGAAGTCTTCTTGGGCTCACATGGGAAATCATTTAAAATATAAACTTGATATTCAGTCTAAGGAAACTGCAGAGCGACAGAAGAACCAACAATATCTCCTGTTTTCTCCTTTAATGAGTCGACTCTTCTTGTGCTTTCAGACCAAAGAACTACAGACTCTTCACAACCTGCTCAAACTCTTGGTACAGGACCTCACCACACGGGTCAAGAAGGTTTCTGTCTCATTTCTACTCTGAAGCTCACCTTCTCCTGCTCAAACTGCTGACAAATGTTTCTGCTGCTCTAAAGTCTGGTCTCCAGAACTTCCTAAAAACTCTCAAAGTCTCTTCTGCTGCAGGTTGCTTTGTAGAACTGTTGCAGAAAACCTCACTAAACCACATGGAGGGGCCTCAAGATAGTCGTCCAAATGAAACCATACAAAAACCAAACTAGCACAACCCAAACGCTAAAGTCTCCTGCAGCCTACCAGAGAACCTCTGAGAACAGAGAATCAGGACAGGAACTCTTACCTTCTGGACAACCAACGTTGGTTCACAAACAAGAATACAGAATGTGTCTGACCAAAAACCTCTGAAGACTCACTACAGCCAAGATAAAGACACAACTCAGCTGCACCAAATCCACTAATCACTGCACACATTAGCACCATGTGCTAACTGTGGCTAAAGAACCACATTTACCAAGACAACTATCCAGTACAAAGCCCTAAAACACACCAAGAAACACATTAAAGACGATTTTACTGCTGGAAGCTGCAAGCCAACACCTAAAGAACAAACTAAAGCAATGGAGCCAAACCCAGTTCAGTGGTGAAGAGAAGCAGAGGAAATGTTTGTCTGCAGCTAAATAAAGCAGGAAGACACTGAGCTGCTCAGGTGTTCCTGATAACACCAAGCAGCCACCTGGACAGCCAATAGGAACACAGCTTACTGGAAGTCCAGAGGGCTGGGTTAGTGAAGGAAATTTAGTTTAAAGTTGAAGCAGAAAGTTAACAAAGAAAGTTGAAAACCACCTTCTGATACCTGAAATCTCTGAGTTTTCACACAAAGAACACCTGAACATGTCAAACTGGTTCCATAGTAGAACCATCATTGTAAAAACGTCATAGTATGGTGTGTTGCTCAAAAAACATTAGGACCCGGCTGTCAGGGGACAAACATGTAAGAAACATGAGAACAGAGAGAACCCAACCAGTAGGTCACAGTTTATCATCCCCCAGTCATCTCCTGAAGTCCATATGGTGAGAGACATCAGTATCTGGTTGTTAATTTACCAGAGGATGCTTATAATCATGCTGATGTGGTCTGTACTCTACAGTATTTTAGTGACTCAATAAATGCCTAAGTTGTTTTTTTTTAAATGCTTTTTAGTTTTTAATAAACATTTAAGAGCCTATATGTAATCAATAAATGGCCTTTGCCTATCTTAAGAAAAACTCACTCAGAACTCTGATATGTTAACAGTACTAAATAAATCAATAAATACATGCATACACACAAAAATAAGTTAATACATTAACTGTGTTAAGATAAGATTTAGATTTTTAAAAAAGTTGTTTATGTTTTTGCAGAATCCAGTATTGCTCACTGGTTGGTCATTACATTTTATTAGTTTGATTTCACTGTTTAAAATGATGCCACCTCTTTTCAGACAGAACCTGTGATAATAAAACAATACAAAATTTTTAGTTCCGTGTTAATAAAGCACTTAAAGCTTTAAGTATGGCTAAATGCTTTTTTCAAAATTAAATATATCACTCCTTAGGTGGTAGTGGCCCCAAGTTCAGTAAAGTTGGAAAGATATTCACAGATTCGGACTTCCAGCATCAATAACTCATTAGATATAGGTTGTCAAAACATAAACGGTGCCTCTTTCCCATTGTTGCAAGGCAGACAATGTGCTACAAGCCCAGTTTTATCAAAAGTAGCTGTCTTTCAAGCTACAGGAATAACATTGGTGTCTATGGAGTGAACAGGGTCCGTCTGCAATTTGCAAAACCGCTGCAACAGTAAAGAGAGACAAATATTCAATAACTTCACTCTTATACATTGTAGTGTCACTAAAATCACTGCAGCCTTCAACTGGCTCCTGTTGACAAAGTGTTTTAACAGAAATGTAAATGCTGTAATTTGATTCTTTTAATGAACCATGTAACTTGAATGGATGTGATGCTGGTGTGACCACAGTGCACACGTCTGATGTTGCTCACAGTGGTCCAAGGGACGCTCAGGGAGTTTGTGTGTTTGCTCAGACTCATGAAAAATTACAGGGAACATTGTTTGGGACTCAAGCAGTTCCTTCTTTTACTCACTATCTCCCCAGCCTTAGAAAAAAAAAACCTGTTCACACGGCACAGATGAGGCTGAGGTACACAGGAAATGTTTGGCTCCATTGTACAAGTTTGGGTAAACAGTTTTGTGGGTTGCCCAGTAAGCCAGTGGGTCTGCCGTTCTTTCTACAATTGCATTCGCTGTGGCGCTTTGCATTTGCCAGGCTCTACTTGCGTCTTCGTCTAATAGGCTCCACAGTTGAACTGAAAAATATTGAAGATCATCATCATCATCACCAGAAATGTCAGTCATTCCCTATTCAGAAGAGAAAAAGAATACCTGTGGAAGGTGCTGCTGGTGGTGGAGGACGAGGCTGTGGTGGTGCTTGTGACGTAGATGACTGCTGCTTGGCATTCTTTATGTTAATTGTTGTGCATTCTGTTATTAAATGTTCTTTCACACTGGCTGCCACTCTGATTGGTGAATCCAAAAGTTTTGAACTGCAGAGCCACAAGTGTAGCAACAGTCAGTGAACTGTTCTTTTCTTTGGTTTGTAGTCTGTCAGCTAAGCACCTGACAAGGTTCTGTGCCAGGTGTTGTGGCATGGGGGTGGTGAGTTGGGAATATATATATATATATATATATATATATATATATATATATATATATATATATATATATATATATATATATATATATATATATATATATATAATATCTATCTATCTATCTATTCTCTACGAAATACGAAATCTGACATACTACTAACTCTCAAAGCAAAAACAACAGCAAAAAAAAACAATCTATTCTGCGAAAAACAATTCAAATGAACAACACTAAATAGGGATCTCCTATCCCGGAACACTCGATCCCGCTGAGTGATTCACATAACAAACCGAACCAATCAGGTGATTCGAAGCAGTTGAGTGCTTCAAACGTCACTGAAGTGATTCAAACGTCACGAGTCACGTGACCAAACCACGCCTCGGCACAGTGGCTCGATACGTTTGCTTCATGAGCTACAGCGCATGTGTCGAAGCCTCGGGTATCAGAGGACCATCACTACACGCACCTAACGTGTGACGTAGCCGACGCTGTAACGTCAGTTTGTTGTCGGCCTGCTCCCGCTGCTCAGTAAAAGCCTTATGTTGACACCACACAGTTGTCCCACGTTATTTTGTTCAATTAAAGAACACGACAGTTCCCTCTGATTCCAAAATGCTCCTTTGCTCTAATAAAGACATTGCTGAAGAGCTGCAAGTTCATTTCTGCTCTGCAACGTCCCATTAAGAAGTGCAGCATCAGATTCAGCAGCTGTATAAAAGCAGGGTTTCCTGTCTGCACAGTTGCACTGGTTTAGCTCAGTGGTTACTTCGACCATCAATTCTCTCTGCAGAATTAGCTGATCTCTATCCCTCCCTGGGATCAAACCACGGGTGCTGTCCAGTGTCTTTTCTTCTCCTCGGGTCTGGGCTGACGCTATAAATCCTCAGTTTTCTCATAGAACAGTCAGTATTTACACAATAACACAGATCAGTTTGCTTACTGTTAAATTTAACACTGATTTCCCCGAGTGAGACCAATCTGACACAACTAAACATCTGCTGTTGACTCCTGTCATTGTTCTTCCTGATCTTTCTCCCTCTGAGGAGGTTTGTAAGACACAGAACTATACGTGTTGCTGTAAACAGGCTGAAAATGAGCCATGAAAGCAGTCAGACGTCCAGCTGATCTCCGCCTCAACACTGATCTCTGTCTGCTGTTTCTATTTCACCTGCGTCAAGCTGCAAACATTTGGGATTGATAGAGAAGGTTTCCTGCTGCAGTGTAGAAAAACTCAAACTGAGGAAACTTCTGTGTCAGTGTTGGATGATGGAGACATTTTCTTCATGCGTTTATCAGCTGTGACTCTTCAACCGTTCAGATTCATTACTGCTGATGATTACAGTGATGTTAGTGAGCTGTGTGCTGAGCCTGGGAGCTCCTTCTCTGTCAGCTGAGACACATACTGGATGGAATTTATTTGTTTATCAGGCTCTTATTGTTTTCTGAAACCACCTTAAATCACTGCATTGCTGGCTCTAAAAGTGAGCTCTTATCCAACATGCTAGATGGTTGGATTATGCTGCAGGTGAACCATCAACACCTGCACCTACAGACACAAGCAGACCACATCCTGGGACCCCAAAAAACCTTTGACCATGAAAAAAGAGTTGTAGAAATGATCCTGAGCAGCAAACAGCAAACAGGTCTGCTGTTGCAGCTCCAGTGTGCCTCAGATGACTGTCTTCAGCAGATTCAGACATGATGGGATCTTTGTTGGATCTGGATGTTTAGACTGAACTGGTTCAGTGTGAAGGTTGTAATGTGAATATGATCGTATGACCACTAGGAGGAGACACTTCAGAGAGAAGTTTGACAGTGAAGCTTTGGGTGGATGAGAGGAATGTGTTTGAAACTGCTGTTTGAGGAGTTCAGTTTTCATGGACAGAAAATCAAAGGTCAGAGGTTTCAACATCTCCCTACAGTCTGTCTCACCTTCACTCATTCATCAGTTCACATGTTGGTATTAAGTTGAATGAAGAGCAGTTTCTGTGGTCCTAGGAATGAGTCCACATCAGCATTTTATCAAAGCAGACAAAAACTGGAACCTTGACTTACCATTAAATCCCACACATTAGATTCCACTGTTAGACACCTCAAAAGCTGTTGAAATGTCCACTAAAAACTGCATTTCTAGTGGGAAATATGCATATATTTACATAGACACACTTACAGGAGCTTTCTGGGTCCTCAAATTCACAGTTTTTGGAAGATTTTTCCATTTTCAAGGACCAGTCATCAAAATCTTGGCCTCTGCTGGAGCCATTTGATCATTTGGATCTGCTGGAAACAGATTTCATGGCTGTGGTAAAAACTTGTTTCTGTCTGAGACCTGCAGGACATTTAAAGACTAATAACCACATGCACACTAATAACATGAACTCATTGTACTTAAATATGAAGGAAAACAGCAGGTCTACTTCTCTCTCTCACTAATAATAATAATAATACTTTCAGTCCCTATCAGTGACTTCAGTATATTTGCTGTTTGCACTCTGTGAAGATGTTGTAAACCTGCTCAGGTTTAAACTCAGACATGAAAGGTGCAGGTTGGAATCAAAAGGAAAACCAGAAGACACTGGACAGAGTCTGTGGTTTTACCCTGAGGAGGGATTGAACCACAAAATCAAGTAGACTGTTGCAGAAAAGTAACCACTGAGCTAAACCAGTGCGACTCTGCAGACAGGAAACCCTGCTTTTATACAGCTGCTGAATCTGATGCTGCACTTCTTAATGGGACGTTGCAGAGCAGAAATGAACTTGCAGCTCTTCAGTAATGTCTTTATTAGAGCAAAGGAGCATTTTGGAATCAGAGGGAACTGTCGTGTTCTTTAATTGAACAAAATAACGTGGGACAACTGCGTGGTGTCAACATAAGGCTTTTACTGAGCAGCGGGAGCAGGCCGACAACAAACTGACGTTACAGCGTCGGCTACGTCACACGTTAGGTGCGTGCCCAAAGAGTATTAACAACACAAGATAATACTGTGCTATAGAATACACCACAAGAACTGTAGTGGTTATCTTAAGTTCTGTAGTTCTTTCCTTACTTCTCTTCTCTTTCTTGTTTCCATAACCACTTCATGAGCGAGAGGCGAGATATCGTTTTACGCGTTTATTAAGCAACATCATCATAAGAACCAAGATAATGATGACAATGATAATGACAACGGTAAAACTATCGTGTTGCTCTGCTCCCGCTCGTATACTGAAAACAAAACATAACAACTTCCGGCCACATTCTTCTTCGTGGCTGCATTTACAAGCCTACGGAAGCCTAACAGGATAATAATTAAGTCGAACACTTCAACCATCTCAATTTACAAAAATCTGCATTTCAGCACCGAAGATGATAATTTATTAAATTATAACAGGACTGCAAAAATGGCACTTACAGGAACCATAAAAACACTGGACAGCACCCGTGGTTTGATCCCAGGGAGGGATGGAGATCAGCGAATTCTGTAGAGAGAATTGATGGTCGAAGTAACCACTGAGCTAAACCAGTGCATCAGAAGGAGCAGGAGAACTGCTTTATAAACACTGCTGTGTGTTCTGGTCTCAGCTGGAGGCTGAACAACAGCAACTCATGGAGAACTCTGCAGTGATGCTAGTTTTATTCAGTCAGACAGACTTTATATAGTGGAGTCAGGCTTTCTCTGCAAATCTCTGAGGGCCCAATAGCCATTTTTTGATCAGTCACTCAGATCATTTGCTGATGAAGACAAGACTGTCATTGAGTAGAACCACCTTATTCACATTTATTAATTCACATAAATGTTCTTGAGATCCAACATTCACTGTAAAATTCCATCTTAACATCACTACAATATTTAGTCAATTTACACGTGTTTTTTTCACAGTCTTTTATTGGCAGCTTCAGGGATGTAATCATGTTAAGTTACACATTTTTCATTTTGGATTTTGTTGATGCTATTTTGCGTTTTTGTTTTTTTTCCAAAGGTAATAATTTGCACATTTCCTGATATTTCTTTAATTTAAAGGTGTTTGCTGCTTTACAAGTGAAATGTATGTTTTTATTTTTCATTTATTTTTCATTAAATGACAGTGATTATCCTGAAAGAGAAGCTACCTGTTAAATAACAGATCTGTTCTGCATCTGTGGTAAATATAGTGACTGTTACACTTTGAAAATGTACCTGATTTTTAACAGGGATTTTTTTCCTGGCAGCTGTAATGCCCAATGTGGACTGTTTTTGAAGACTACAGTATTCTGGTGTGTTTTTGTTTGTTGTTGTTTTTTGTGTTTTACATATTTTGTCTGGCAACCTTGCTGTGAGATTTTCATCATTTTTTTCTGAATATTTTTGTTGTTTACTTATTTCTATTTCACAGTGTGGGTTTTGCGAGCACTACAAGGACATAACTTATCTAATGTAACTGAAATAGAAATGATCTTATGGACTTTATCAACAATTTAAAAAGCCTAACTTAAGCAGCCATTGCAGGTTCTGATCATCTGAGGTTTACATTAAAAGGCTTCTTATACTGGATATGAACTCTCATGTCCATTCAGACTGATGCTCTCAGCCTGGACACCTCAATAAAAACTGGCTGTTTGGGCAACAAGCATCACAAGAAAAATGAACAGAGATGAGTTGCTGTTGTTCAGCCTCCAGCTGAGACCAGAACACACAGCAGTGTTTATAAAGCAGTTCTCCTGCTCCTCTGATGCACTGGTTTAGCTCAGTGGTTACTTCGACCATCAATTCTCTCTACAGAATTCGCTGATCTCCATCCCTCCCTGGGATCAAACCACGGGTACTGTCCAGTGTTTTTATGGTTCCTGTAAGCGCCATTTTTGCAGTCCTGTTATAATTTACGATATTATCATCTTCGGTGCTGAAATGCAGATTTTTGTAAATTGAGATGGTTGAAGTGTTCGACTTAATTATTATCCTGTTAGGCTTCCGTAGGCTTGTAAATGCAGCCACGAAGAAGAATGTGGCCGGAAGTTGTTATGTTTTGTTTTCAGTATACGAGCGGGAGCAGAGCAACACGATAGTTTTACCGTTGTCATTATCATTGTCATCATTATCTTGGTTCTTATGATGATGTTGCTTAATAAACGCGTAAAACGATATCTCGCCTCTCGCTCATTAAGTGGTTATGGAAACAAGAAAGAGAAGAGAAGTAAGGAAAGAACTACAGAACTTAAGATAACCACTACAGTTCCTGTGGTGTATTCTACAGCACAGTATTATCTTGTGTTGTTAATACTCTTTGGGCACGCACCTAGTGATGGCTGATCGAGGCTTTGTTGAAGCTTCGACACTTCATTCAAAACATGGTTCATTACTCGAGGCCTCAATGACACACAGTGCTCGAGTAGGACATCTAGTGGTCAATAATATGAAGTGCAATCAAGACGTGGTCGTTGGTTCATGGATTGTTTTGGATTTGATTCGCCATGCACACATTCCTGTTTGACTACACTAGATGATTGTATGGGTTGTAGTGGACACAAAAATAATATTACTAGTAACTAATAATGACAATAACTATTGAAGAGCACGTTTCTTATTTCCCATGTTTGTCTGTATCCCTATATACTCTTTGCTTATATTCTGTGTTATGAAACATTTAAACGGTGCTGCTACATTCATGAGATGCTCTACAAATACAGAATGATGTCATTTTCACATGGGGCTGGTGCAAATAAAGATTTTATGGATTATTATGGATTTTGGCAAAGTATGTCTTGGGGTTTATTGGTAAAGAG
Organism: Amphiprion ocellaris; assembly: GCF_022539595.1. Taxonomy (NCBI): domain Eukaryota; kingdom Metazoa; phylum Chordata; class Actinopteri; family Pomacentridae; genus Amphiprion; species Amphiprion ocellaris. The sequence goes on along the minus strand of NW_026559348.1, from coordinate 18,536 downwards.
GTCAGTAAAGAGGGTGTGCTTATGTAACTGGTTATGAGGTTTTATTGAGAAATAATTTATCAACAGTTTTGGGACCACTGTTCCCTCTAAGCTGCGCGCGATACTTTTTTTTTTTTTTTTTTTTTTTTGCGCATTTATCATCTATTTTTTTTTTTTTTGCCATTTTCGAGTTTTTTTTAACTTGAGTCTCGACTCGATCGTTTTTCTCAGGAGGTTGGACTTTAGCCTTTGTGCTGGAGGGTGGAACCCTCAGTTCCAAGACTTTCAAAGCCTCCACACCTCCCGAGTCCTCAGGACCTGAGCTTTCACACAGTCTGAGGGCTGAAATTTTCTAAGTCCCACAGTAGTTCTCTGTTAGATTGAACTTCCAGACAGTCCAAGGACTGATATCTTCTAAGTTCCTGAGTAGTTCTCTGTTAGTTTGAACCTTCACACAGTCTGAGGACTGAAATCTTAAAAGTTCTTGAGTAGTTCTCTGTTAGTTTGAACCTTCAGACCGTCTGTTAATGTTTCGATTAAATCTTTAAGGTTTTTCTTTTTAAATGTTTTACCACCTTTTAATATTTAATTTTCTTTTTAAATCCTTCATTGTATTTTCAGTGTAATTCCTATTTGAACTTTTATTGTCTTTAAGATATAATTTTCTAATTAAACATTTAATTTTTTAATTAAATGTTTTGTCTTTTTATTGGATAGGTGTAGTGAGAGACAGACAGGAAACAGGGGAAGACTTGCAGCAAAGGGCCACTAACGGGACTCGAACCCGGGACGCTGCGTCAGGGACCAGCCCCTGTACATGGATCACCCCGCTTAACCCGTTGAGCTATATGGGCACCCATGCTTTGTCTCTTTAAGGGTTTAATAATCTGATTAAATGTTTTGCATTTTTAAAAATGTTTAACATTCTTCTTGTTTAATTGTATTCTTTAAATGTTTAATGATGGAAAATACTTCATCTGTAATTTCTAATATTTGTATTTTAAAAATTTTGTTTAATTTCATAACGACATGTATTGTATCGTGTTGAATGATCTCATTCCATATTTTGTCTGTTTAATATAATTTAATGTAATTTAATGTTTAACTCTATTAAACAGACAAAAATATGGAATGAGATCATTCAACACGATACAATACATGTCGTTATGAAATTAAACAAAATTTTTAAAATACAAATATTAGAAATTACAGATGAAGTATTTTCCATCATTAAACATTGAAAGAATACAATTAAACAAGAAGAATGTTAAACATTTTTAAAAATGCAAAACATTTAATCAGATTATTAAAACCCTTAAAAAGACAAAATATTTAATTAAAAAATTAAATGTTTAATTAGAAAATTACATCATAAAGACAATAAAACTTCAAATAGGAATTAAACAGAAAATACAATGAAGCATTTAAAAAGAAAACTAAACATTAAAAGGTGGTATATGTACATATAATTTAATTGTATTTAATGTTTAACTCTATTAAACAGACAAAATATTGAATTAGATAATTCAACAACATACATGTCATTATGAAATTAAACAAAATTTTTCAAATAAAAATATTAAAAATTACAGATAAAATATTTTCCATAATTAAACATTTAAAAAATATAATTGAACAAGAATATTAAACATTTTAAAAAATGCAAAACATTTAATTAGATTAAGCCTTTAAAAAGACAAAACATTTAATTAAAAAATTAAATGTTTAATTAGAAAATTACATCTTAAATTTCTTAAATCTTTTTAACAATAAACCTTTTTAAAAGTTTTATTGTATACATTTTTTTGTTTGATTTAACTGCTTTTTGTTATGTAGTTTATTTTTTTAATCTTCTTTTTCTGTCAAGATTTTAACCCCAACCTTAAAAATGAAATAAACCCTTAAATCACAATGAAAATATTTCTGTTGTCACAATCATGAGTTAGTTACTTATTCAGTTTATCAATTCAACTTTATTGGTTGAGCACCTTTTACACAGATGACAAAACTAAACAAGCAAAGAGAAAAAACTATGATTAAAACTCAAAAACATTAAAAAAAAAAAAAAAAAAAAAAAAAAAAACATTTAACATGGTAATAAAATATGTTGTGTCCAGGGGATGGAGGGAGTTTATTGAAGTCTTCTTGGGCTCACATAGTAAATCATTTAAAATATAAACTTGATATTCAGTCTAAGGAAACTGCAGAGCGACAGAAGAACCAACAATATCTCCTGTTTTCTCCTTTAATGAGTCGACTCTTCTTGTGGTTTCAGACCAAAGAACTACAGAATCTTCACAACCTGCTCACACTCTTGGTACAGGACCTCACCACACGGGTCAAGAAGGTTTCTGTCTCATTTCTACTCTGAAGCTCACCTTCTCCTGCTCAAACTGCTGACAAATGTTTCTGCTGCTCTAAAGTCTGGTCTCCAGAACTTCCTAAAAACTCTCAAAGTCTCTTCTGCTGCAGGTTGCTTTGTAGAACTGTTGCAGAAAACCTCACTAAACCACATGGAGGGGCCTCAAGATAGTCGTCCAAATGAAACCATACAAAAACCAAACTAGCACAACCCAAACGCTAAAGTCTCCTGCAGCCTACCAGAGAACCTCTGAGAACAGAGAATCAGGACAGGAACTCTTACCTTCTGGACAACCAACGTTGGTTCACAAACAAAAATACAGAATGTGTCTGACCAAAAACCTCTGAAGACTCACTACAGCCAAGATAAAGACACAACTCAGCTGGACCAAATCCACTAATCACTGCACACATTAGCACCATGTGCTAACTGTGGCTAAAGAACCACATTTACCAAGACAACTATCCAGTACAAAGCCCTAAAACACACCAAGAAACACATTAAAGACGATTTTACTGCTGGAAGCTGCAAGTCAACACCTAAAGAACAAACTAAAGCAATGGAGCCAAACCCGGTTCTGTGGTAAAGAGAAGCAGAGGAAATGTTTGTCTGCAGCTAAATAAAGCAGGAAGACACTGAGCTGCTCAGGTGTTCCTGATAACACCAAGCAGCCACCTGGACAGCCAATAGGAACACAGCTTACTGGAAGTCCAGAGGGCTGGGTTAGTGAAGGAAATTTAGTTTAAAGTTGAAGCAGAAAGTTAACAAAGAAAGTTGAAAACCACCTTCTGATACCTGAAATCTCTGAGTTTTCACACAAAGAACACCTGAACATGTCAAACTGGTTCCATAGTAGAACCATCATTGTAAAAACATCATAGTATGGTGTGTTGCTCAAAAAACATTAGGACCCGGCTGTCAGGGGACAAACATGTAAGAAACATGAGAACAGAGAGAATCCAACCAGTAGGTCACAGTTTATCATCCCCCAGTCATCTCCTGAAGTCCATATGGTGAGAGACATCAGTATCTGGTTGTTAATTTACCAGAGGATGCTTATAATCATGCTGATGTGGTCTGTACTCTACAGTATTTTAGTGACTCAATAAATGCCTAAGTTGTTTTTTTTAAATGCTTTTTAGTTTTTAATAAACATTTAAGAGCCAATATGTAATCAATAAATGGCCTTTGCCTATCTTACGAAAAACTCACTCAGAACTCTGATATGTTAACAGTACTAAATAAATCAATAAATACATGCATACACACAAAAATAACTTAATACATTAACTGTGTTAAGATTTAGATTTTTAAAAAAGTTGTTTATGTTTTTGCAGAATCCAGTATTGCTCACTGGTTGGTCATTACATTTTATTAGTTTGATTTCACTGTTTAAAATGATGCCACCTCTTTTCAGACAGAACCTGTGATAATAAAACAATACAAAATTTTTAGTTCCGTGTTAATAAAGCACTTAAAGCTTTAAGTATGGCTAAATGCTTTTTTCAAAATTAAATATATCACTCCTTAGGTGGTAGTGACCCCAAGTTCAGTAAAGTTGGAAAGATATTCACAGATTCGGACTTCCAGCATCAATAACTCATTAGATATAGGTTGTCAAAACATAAACGATGCCTCTTTCCCATTGTTGCAAGGCAGACAATGTGCTACAAGCCCCAGTTTTATCAAAAGTAGCTGTCTTTCAAGCTACAGGAATAACATTGGTGTCTATGGAGTGAACAGGGTCCGTCTGCAATTTGCAAAACCACTGCAACAGTAAAGAGAGACAAATATTCAATAACTTCACTCTTATACATTGTAGTGTCACTAAAATCACTGCAGCCTTCAACTGGCTCCTGTTGACAAAGTGTTTTAACAGAAATGTAAATGCTGTAATTTGATTCTTTTAATGAACCATGTAACTTGAATGGATGTGATGCTGGTGTGACCACAGTGCACACGTCTGATGTTGCTCACAGTGGTCCAAGGGACGCTCAGGGAGTTTGTGTGTTTGCTCAGACTCATGAAAAATTACAGGGAACATTGTTTGGGACTCAAGCAGTTCCTTCTTTTACTCACTATCTCCCCAGCCTTAGAAAAAAAAAACCTGTTCACACGGCACAGATGAGGCTGAGGTACACAGGAAATGTTTGGCTCCATTGTACAAGTTTGGGTAAACAGTTTTGTGGGTTGCCCAGTAAGCCAGTGGGTCTGCCGTTCTTTCTACAATTGCATTCGCTGTGGCACTTTCCATTTGCCAGGCTCTACTTGCGTCTTCGTCTAATAGGCTCCACAGTTGAACTGAAAAATATTGAAGATCATCATCATCATCACCAGAAATGTCAGTCATTCCCTATTCAGAAGAGAAAAAGAATACCTGTGGAAGGTGCTGCTGGTGGTGGAGGACGAGGCTGTGGTGGTGCTTGTGACGTAGATGACTGCTGCTTGGCATTCTTTATGTTAATTGTTGTGCATTCTGTTATTAAATGTTCTTTCACACTGGCTGCCACTCTGATTGGTGAATCCAAAAGTTTTGAACTGCAGAGCCACAAGTGTAGCAACAGTCAGTGAACTGTTCTTTTCTTTGGTTTGTAGTCTGTCAGCTAAGCACCTGACAAGGTTCTGTGCCAGGTGTTGTGGCATGGGGGTGGTGAGTTGGGAATATATATATATATATATATATATATATATATATATATATATATATATATATATATATATATATATATATATATATATATATATATATATATATATATAAAAATATAAAAATATAATCTATCTATCTATTCTCTACGAAATACGAAATCTGACATACTACTAACTCTCAAAGCAAAAACAACAGCAAAAAAAACAATCTATTCTGCGAAAAACAATTCAAATGAACAACACTAAATAGGGATCTCCTATCCCGGAACACTCGATCCCGCTGAGTGATTCACATAACAAACCGAACCAATCAGGTGATTCGAAGCAGTTGAGTGCTTCAAACGTCACTGAAGTGATTCAAACGTCACGAGTCACGTGACCAAACCACGCCTCGGCACAGTGGCTCGATACGTTTGCTTCATGAGCTACAGCGCATGTGTCGAAGCCTCGGGTATCAGAGGACCATCACTACACGCACCTAACGTGTGACGTAGCCGACGCTGTAACGTCAGTTTGTTGTCGGCCTGCTCCCGCTGCTCAGTAAAAGCCTTATGTTGACACCACACAGTTGTCCCACGTTATTTTGTTCAATTAAAGAACACGACAGTTCCCTCTGATTCCAAAATGCTCCTTTGCTCTAATAAAGACATTGCTGAAGAGCTGCAAGTTCATTTCTGCTCTGCAACGTCCCATTAAGAAGTGCAGCATCAGATTCAGCAGCTGTATAAAAGCAGGGTTTCCTGTCTGCACAGTTGCACTGGTTTAGCTCAGTGGTTACTTCGACCATCAATTCTCTCTGCAGAATTAGCTGATCTCTATCCCTCCCTGGGATCAAACCACGGGTGCTGTCCAGTGTCTTTTCTTCTCCTCGGGTCTGGGCTGACGCTATAAATCCTCAGTTTTCTCATAGAACAGTCAGTATTTACACAATAACACAGATCAGTTTGCTTACTGTTAAATTTAACACTGATTTCCCCGAGTGAGACCAATCTGACACAACTAAACATCTGCTGTTGACTCCTGTCATTGTTCTTCCTGATCTTTCTCCCTCTGAGGAGGTTTGTAAGACACAGAACTATACGTGTTGCTGTAAACAGGCTGAAAATGAGCCATGAAAGCAGTCAGACGTCCAGCTGATCTCCGCCTCAACACTGATCTCTGTCTGCTGTTTCTATTTCACCTGCGTCAAGCTGCAAACATTTGGGATTGATAGAGAAGGTTTCCTGCTGCAGTGTAGAAAAAACTCAAACTGAGGAAACTTCTGTGTCAGTGTTGGATGATGGAGACATTTTCTTCATGCGTTTATCAGCTGTGACTCTTCAACCGTTCAGATTCATTACTGCTGATGATTACAGTGATGTTAGTGAGCTGTGTGCTGAGCCTGGGAGCTCCTTCTCTGTCAGCTGAGACACATACTGGATGGAATTTATTTGTTTATCAGGCTCTTATTGTTTTCTGAAACCACCTTAAATCACTGCATTGCTGGCTCTAAAAGTGAGCTCTTATCCAACATGCTAGATGGTTGGATTATGCTGCAGGTGAACCATCAACACCTGCACCTACAGACACAAGCAGACCACATCCTGGGACCCCAAAAAAACCTTTGACCATGAAAAAAGAGTTGTAGAAATGATCCTGAGCAGCAAACAGCAAACAGGTCTGCTGTTGCAGCTCCAGTGTGCCTCAGATGACTGTCTTCAGCAGATTCAGACATGATGGGATCTTTGTTGGATCTGGATGTTTAGACTGAACTGGTTCAGTGTGAAGGTTGTAATGTGAATATGATCGTATGACCACTAGGAGGAGACACTTCAGAGAGAAGTTTGACAGTGAAGCTTTGGGTGGATGAGAGGAATGTGTTTGAAACTGCTGTTTGAGGAGTTCAGTTTTCATGGACAGAAAATCAAAGGTCAGAGGTTTCAACATCTCCCTACAGTCTGTCTCACCTTCACTCATTCATCAGTTCACATGTTGGTATTAAGTTGAATGAAGAGCAGTTTCTGTGGTCCTAGGAATGAGTCCACATCAGCATTTTATCAAAGCAGACAAAAACTGGAACCTTGACTTACCATTAAATCCCACACATTAGATTCCACTGTTAGACACCTCAAAAGCTGTTGAAATGTCCACTAAAAACTGCATTTCTAGTGGGAAATATGCATATATTTACATAGACACACTTACAGGAACTTTCTGGGTCCTCAAATTCACAGTTTTTGGAAGATTTTTCCATTTTCAAGGACCAGTCATCAAAATCTTGGCCTCTGCTGGAGCCATTTGATCATTTGGATCTGCTGGAAACAGATTTCATGGCTGTGGTAAAAACTTGTTTCTGTCTGAGACCTGCAGGACATTTAAAGACTAATAACCACATGCACACTAATAACATGAACTCATTGTACTTAAATATGAAGGAAAACAGCAGGTCTACTTCTCTCTCTCACTAATAATAATAATAATACTTTCAGTCCCTATCAGTGACTTCAGTATATTTGCTGTTTGCACTCTGTGAAGATGTTGTAAACCTGCTCAGGTTTAAACTCAGACATGAAAGGTGCAGGTTGGAATCAAAAGGAAAACCAGAAGACACTGGACAGAGTCTGTGGTTTTACCCTGAGGAGGGATTGAACCACAAAATCAAGTAGACTGTTGCAGAAAAGTAACCACTGAGCTAAACCAGTGCGACTCTGCAGACAGGAAACCCTGCTTTTATACAGCTGCTGAATCTGATGCTGCACTTCTTAATGGGACGTTGCAGAGCAGAAATGAACTTGCAGCTCTTCAGTAATGTCTTTATTAGAGCAAAGGAGCATTTTGGAATCAGAGGGAACTGTCGTGTTCTTTAATTGAACAAAATAACGTGGGACAACTGCGTGGTGTCAACATAAGGCTTTTACTGAGCAGCGGGAGCAGGCCGACAACAAACTGACGTTACAGCGTCGGCTACGTCACACGTTAGGTGCGTGCCCAAAGAGTATTAACAACACAAGATAATACTGTGCTATAGAATACACCACAAGGAACTGTAGTGGTTATCTTAAGTTCTGTAGTTCTTTCCTTACTTCTCTTCTCTTTCTTGTTTCCATAACCACTTCATGAGCGAGAGGCGAGATATCGTTTTACGCGTTTATTAAGCAACATCATCATAAGAACCAAGATAATGATGACAATGATAATGACAACGGTAAAACTACCGTGTTGCTCTGCTCCCGCTCGTATACTGAAAACAAAACATAACAACTTCCGGCCACATTCTTCTTCGTGGCTGCATTTACAAGCCTACGGAAGCCTAACAGGATAATAATTAAGTCGAACACTTCAACCATTTCAATTTACAAAAATCTGCATTTCAGCACCGAAGATGATAATTTATTAAATTATAACAGGACTGCAAAAATGGCACTTACAGGAACCATAAAAACACTGGACAGCACCCGTGGTTTGATCCCAGGGAGGGATGGAGATCAGCGAATTCTGTAGAGAGAATTGATGGTCGAAGTAACCACTGAGCTAAACCAGTGCATCAGAAGGAGCAGGAGAACTGCTTTATAAACACTGCTGTGTGTTCTGGTCTCAGCTGGAGGCTGAACAACAGCAACTCATGGAGAACTCTGCAGTGATGCTAGTTTTATTCAGTCAGACAGACTTTATATAGTGGAGTCAGGCTTTCTCTGCAAATCTCTGAGGGCCCAATAGCCATTTTTTGATCAGTCACTCAGATCATTTGCTGATGAAGACAAGACTGTCATTGAGTAGAACCACCTTATTCACATTTATTAATTCACATAAATGTTCTTGAGATCCAACATTCACTGTAAAATTCCATCTTAACATCACTACAATATTTAGTCAATTTACACGTGTTTTTTTCACAGTCTTTTATTGGCAGCTTCAGGGATGTAATCATGTTAAGTTACACATTTTTCATTTTGGATTTTGTTGATGCTATTTTGCGTTTTTGTTTTTTTTCCAAAGGTAATAATTTGCACATTTCCTGATATTTCTTTAATTTAAAGGTGTTTGCTGCTTTACAAGTGAAATGTATGTTTTTATTTTTCATTTATTTTTCATTAAATGACAGTGATTATCCTGAAAGAGAAGCTACCTGTTAAATAACAGATCTGTTCTGCATCTGTGGTAAATATAGTGACTGTTACACTTTGAAAATGTACCTGATTTTTAACAGGGATTTTTTTCCTGGCAGCTGTAATGCCCAATGTGGACTGTTTTTGAAGACTACAGTATTCTGGTGTGTTTTTGTTTGTTGTTGTTTTTTGTGTTTTACATATTTTGTCTGGCAACCTTGCTGTGAGATTTTCATCATTTTTTTCTGAATATTTTTGTTGTTTACTTATTTCTATTTCACAGTGTGGGTTTTGTCGAGCACTACAAGGACATAACTTATCTAATGTAACTGAAATAGAAATGATCTTATGGACTTTATCAACAATTTAAAAAGCCTAACTTAAGCAGCCATTGCAGGTTCTGATCATCTGAGGTTTACATTAAAAGGCTTCTTATACTGGATATGAACTCTCATGTCCATTCAGACTGATGCTCTCAGCCTGGACACCTCAATAAAAACTGGCTGTTTGGGCAACAAGCATCACAAGAAAAATGAACAGAGATGAGTTGCTGTTGTTCAGCCTCCAGCTGAGACCAGAACACACAGCAGTGTTTATAAAGCAGTTCTCCTGCTCCGTCTGATGCACTGGTTTAGCTCAGTGGTTACTTCGACCATCAATTCTCTCTACAGAATTCGCTGATCTCCATCCCTCCCTGGGATCAAACCACGGGTGCTGTCCAGTGTTTTTTATGGTTCCTGTAAGCGCCATTTTTGCAGTCCTGTTATAATTTAAGATATTATCATCTTCGGTGCTGAAATGCAGATTTTTGTAAATTGAGATGGTTGAAGTGTTCGACTTAATTATTATCCTGTTAGGCTTCCGTAGGCTTGTAAATGCAGCCACGAAGAAGAATGTGGCCGGAAGTTGTTATGTTTTGTTTTCAGTATACGAGCGGGAGCAGAGCAACACGATAGTTTTACCGTTGTCATTATCATTGTCATCATTATCTTGGTTCTTATGATGATGTTGCTTAATAAACGCGTAAAACGATATCTCGCCTCTCGCTCATGAAGTGGTTATGGAAACAAGAAAGAGAAGAGAAGTAAGGAAAGAACTACAGAACTTAAGATAACCACTACAGTTCCTGTGGTGTATTCTACAGCACAGTATTATCTTGTGTTGTTAATACTCTTTGGGCACGCACCTAGTGATGGCTGATCGAGGCTTTGTTGAAGCTTCGACACTTCATTCAAAACATGGTTCATTACTCGAGGCCTCAATGACACACAGTGCTCGAGTAGGACATCTAGTGGTCAATAATATGAAGTGCAATCAAGACGTGGTCGTTGGTTCATGGATTGTTTTGGATTTGATTCGCCATGCACACATTCCTGTTTGACTACACTAGATGATTGTATGGGTTGTAGTGGACACAAAAATAATATTACTAGTAACAATAATGACAATAACTATTGAAGAGCACGTTTCTTATTTCCCATGTTTGTCTGTATCCCTATATACTCTTTGCTTATATTCTGTGTTATGAAACATTTAAACGGTGCTGCTACATTCATGAGATGCTCTACAAATACAGACTGATGTCATTTTCACATGGGGCTGGTGCAAATAAAGATTTTATGGATTATTATGGATTTTGGCAAAGTATGTCTTGGGGTTTATTGGTAAAGAGGTCAGTAAAGAGGGTGTGCTTATGTAACTGGTTATGAGGTTTTATTGAGAAATAATTTATCAACAGTTTTGGGACCACTGTTCCCTCTAAGCTGCGCGCGATACTTTTTTTTTTTTTTTTTTTTTTTGCGCATTTATCATCTATTTTTTTTTTTTTGCCATTTTCGAGTTTTTTTTAACTTGAGTCTAAACTCGATCGTTTTTCTCAGGAGGTTGGACTTTAGCCTTTGTGCTGGAGGGTTGAACCATCAGTTCCAAGACTTTCAAAGCCTCCAGACCTCCCGAGTCCTCAGGACCTGAGCTTTCACACAGTCTGAGGGCTGAAATTTTCTAAGTCCCACAGTAGTTCTCTGTTAGATTGAACTTCCAGACAGTCCAAGGACTGATATCTTCTAAGTTCCTGAGTAGTTCTCTGTTAGTTTGAACCTTCACACAGTCTGAGGACTGAAATCTTAAAAGTTCTTGAGTAGTTCTCTGTTAGTTTGAACCTTCAGACCGTCTGTTAATGTTTCGATTAAATCTTTAAGGTTTTTCTTTTTAAATGTTTTACCACCTTTTAATATTTAATTTTCTTTTTAAATCCTTCATTGTATTTTCAGTGTAATTCCTATTTGAACTTTTATTGTCTTTAAGATATAATTTTCTAATTAAACATTTAATTTTTTAATTAAATGTTTTGTCTTTTTATTGTATAGGTGTAGTGTGAGACAAGACAGGAAACGGGGGAAGACTTGCAGCAAAGGGCCACTAACGGGACTCGAACCCGGGACGCTGCGTCAGGGACCAGCCCCTGTACATGGATCACCCGCTTAACCCGTTGAGCTATATGGGCACCCATGTTTTGTCTTTTTAAGGGTTTAATAATCTGATTAAATGTTTTGCATTTTTAAAAATGTTTAACATTCTTCTTGTTTAATTGTATTCTTTAAATGTTTAATGATGGAAAATACTTCATCTGTAATTTCTAATATTTGTATTTTAAAAATTTTGTTTAATTTCATAACGACATGTATTGTATCGTGTTGAATGATCTCATTCCATATTTTGTCTGTTTAATATAATTTAATGTAATTTAATGTTTAACTCTATTAAACAGACAAAAATATGGAATGAGATCATTCAACACGATACAATACATGTCGTTATGAAATTAAACAAAATTTTTAAAATACAAATATTAGAAATTACAGATGAAGTATTTTCCATCATTAAACATTTAAAGAATACAATTAAACAAGAAGAATGTTAAACATTTTTAAAAATGCAAAACATTTAATCAGATTATTAAACCCTTAAAAAGACAAAATATTTAATTAAAAAATTAAATGTTTAATTAGAAAATTACATCATAAAGACAATAAAACTTCAAATAGGAATTAAACAGAAAATACAATGAAGCATTTAAAAAGAAAACTAAACATTAAAAGGTGGTATATGTACATATAATTTAATTGTATTTAATGTTTAACTCTATTAAACAGACAAAATATTGAATTAGATAATTCAACAACATACATGTCATTATGAAATTAAACAAAATTTTTCAAATAAAAATATTAAAAATTACAGATAAAATATTTTCCATAATTAAACATTTAAAAAATATAATTGAACAAGAATATTAAACATTTAAAAAAATGCAAAACATTTAATTAGATTATTAAGCCTTTAAAAAGACAAAACATTTAATTAAAAAATTAAATGTTTAATTAGAAAATTACATCTTAAATTTCTTAAATCTTTTTAACAATAAACCTTTTTAAAAGTTTTATTGTATACATTTTTTTGTTTGATTTAACTGCTTTTTGTTATGTAGTTTATTTTTTTAATCTTCTTTTTCTGTCAAGATTTTAACCCCAACCTTAAAAATGAAATAAACCCTTAAATCACAATGAAAATATTTCTGTTGTCACAATCATGAGTTAGTTACTTATTCAGTTTATCAATTCAACTTTATTGGTTGAGCACCTTTTACACAGATGACAAAACTAAACAAGCAAAGAGAAAAAACTATGATTAAAACTCAAAAACATTAAAAAAAAAAAAAAAAAAAAAAAATTTAACATGGTAATAAAATATGTTGTGTCCAGGGGATGGAGGGAGTTTATTGAAGTCTTCTTGGGCTCACATGTAAATCATTTAAAATATAAACTTGATATTCAGTCTAAGGAAACTGCAGAGCGACAGAAGAACCAACAATATCTCCTGTTTTCTCCTTTAATGAGTCGACTCTTCTTGTGCTTTCAGACCAAAGAACTACAGACTCTTCACAACCTGCTCAAACTCTTGGTACAGGACCTCACCACACTGGGTCAAGAAGGTTTCTGTCTCATTTCTACTCTGAAGCTCACCTTCTCCTGCTCAAACTGCTGACAAATGTTTCTGCTGCTCTACAGTCTGGTCTCCAGAACTTCCTAAAAACTCTCAAAGTCTCTTCTGCTGCAGGTTGCTTTGTAGAACTGTTCCAGAAAACCTCACTAAACCACATGGAGGGGCCTCAAGATAGTCGGTCCAAATGAAACCGTACAAAAACCAAACTAGCACAACCCAAACGCTAAAGTCTCCTGCAGCCTAACCAGAGAACCTCTGAGAACAGAGAATCAGGACAGGAACTCTTACCTTCTGGACAACCAACGTTGGTTCACAAAACAAGAATACAGAATGTGTCTGACCAAAAAACCTCTGAAGACTCACTACAGCCAAGATAAAGACACAACTCAGCTGGACCAAATCCACTAATCACTGCACACATTAGCACCATGTGCTAACTGTGGCTAAAGAACCACATTTACCAAGACAACTATTCAGTACAAAGCTCCTAAAACACACCAAGAAACACATTAAAGACGATTTTACTGCTGGAAGCTGCAAGTCAACACCTAAAGAACAAACTAAAGCAATGGAGCCAAACCCAGTTCAGTGGTGAAGAGAAGCAGAGGAAATGTTTGTCTGCAGCTAAATAAAGCAGGAAGACACTGAGCTGCTCAGGTGTTCCTGATAACACTGAGCTGCTCAGGTGTTCCTGATAACACCAAGCAGCCACCTGGACAGCCAATAGGAACACAGCTTACTGGAAGTCCAGAGGGCTGGGTTAGTGAAGGAAATTTAGTTTTAAAGTTGAAGCAGAAAGTTAACAAAGAAAGTTGAAAACCACCTTCTGATACCTGAAATCTCTGAGTTTTCACACAAAGAACACCTGAACATGTCAAACTGGTTCCATAGTAGAACCATCATTGTAAAAACGTCATAGTATGGTGTGTTGCTCAAAAAACATTAGGACCCGGCTGTCAGGGGACAAACATGTAAGAAACATGAGAAACAGAGAGAATCCCAACCAGTAGGTCACAGTTTATCATCCCCCAGTCATCTCCTGAAGTCCATATGGTGAGAGACATCAGTATCTGGTTGTTAATTTACCAGAGGATGCTTATAATCATGCTGATGTGGTCTGTACTCTACAGTATTTTAGTGACTCAATAAATGCCTAAGTTGTTTTTTTTAAATGCTTTTTAGTTTTTAATAAACATTTAATAGCCAATATGTAATCAATAAATGGCCTTTGCCTATCTTACGAAAAACTCACTCAGAACTCTGATATGTTAACAGTACTAAATAAATCAATAAATACATGCATACACACAAAAATAACTTAATACATTAACTGTGTTAAGATTTAGATTTTTAAAAAAGTTGTTTATGTTTTTGCAGAGTCCAGTATTGCTCACTGGTTGATCATTACATTTTGCTAGTTTGATTTCACTGTTTAAAATGATGCCACCTCTTTTCAGACAGAACCTGTGATAATAAAACAATACAAAATTTTTAGTTCCGTGTTAATAAAGCACTTAATGCTTTAAGTATGGCTAAATGCTTTTTTCAAAATTAAATATATCACTCCTTAGGTGGTAGTGGGCCCCAAGTTCAGTAAAGTTGGAAAGATATTCACAGATTCGGACTTCCAGCATCAATAACTCATTAGATATAGGTTGTCAAAACATAAACGGATGCCTCTTTCCCATTGTTGCAAGGCAGACAATGTGCTACAAGCCAGTTTTATCAAAAGTAGCTGTCTTTCAAGCTACAGGAATAACATTGGTGTCTATGGAGTGAACAGGGGTCCGTCTGCAATTTGCAAAACCGCTGCAACAGTAAAGAGAGACAAATATTCAATAACTTCACTCTTATACATTGTAGTGTCACTAAAATCACTGCAGCCTTCAACTGGCTCCTGTGACAAAGTGTTTTAACAGAAATGTAAATGCTGTAATTTGATTCTTTTAATGAACCATGTAACTTGAATGGATGTGATGCTGGTGTGACCACAGTGCACACGTCTGATGTTGCTCACAGTGGTCCAAGGGACGCTCAGGGAGTTTGTGTGTTTGCTCAGACTCATGAAAAATTACAGGGACATTGTTTGGGACTCAAGCAGTTCCTTCTTTTACTCACTATCTCCCCAGCCCTTAGAAAAAAAAAACCTGTTCACACGGCACAGATGAGGCTGAGGTACACAGGAAATGTTTGGCTCCATTGTACAAGTTTGGGTAAACAGTTTTGTGGGTTGCCCAGTAAGCCAGTGGGTCTGCCGTTCTTTCTACAATTGCATTCGCTGTGGCGCTTTGCCATTTGCCAGGCTCTACTTGGCGTCTTCGTCTAATAGGCTCACAGTTGAACTGAAAAATATTGAAGAATCATCATCATCACCAGAAATGTCAGTCATTCCCTATTCAGAAGAGAAAAAGAATACCTTGTGGGAAGGTGCTTGCTGGTGGTGGAGGACGAGGCTGTGGTGGTGCTTGTGACGTAGATGACTGCTGCTTGGCATTCTTTATGTTAATTGTTGTGCATTCTGTTATTAATGTTCTTTCACACTGGCTGCCACTCTGATTGGTGAATCAAAAGTTTTGAACTGCAGAGCCCAAGTGTAGCAAACAGTCAGTGAACTGTTCTTTTCTTTGGTTGTGTAGTCTGTCAGCTAAGCACCTGACAAGGTTCTGTGCCAGGTGTTGTGGCATGGGGGTGGTGAGTTGGGAATATATATATACATATATATATAATATATATAATATATATATATATATATATATATTATATATAACTATATATATATATAATATATAATATATATATATATATATATATATATATATATCTAAAATCTAAACAAAATAAATCTATCTATCATATTTCTCTACGAAATACGAAATCTGACATACTACTAACTCTCAAAGCAAAAAACAACAGCAAAAAAAACAATCTATTCTGCGAAAAACAATTCAAATGAACAACACTAAAAATAGGGATCTCCTATCCCGGAACACTCGATCCCGCTGAGTGATTCACATAACAAACCGAACCAATCAGGTGATCTCGAAGCAGTTGAGTGCTTCAAACGTCACTGAAGTGATTCAAACGTCACGAGGTCACGTGACCAAACCACGCCTCGGCACAGTGGCTCGATACGTTGCTTCATGAGCTACAGCGCATGTGTCGAAGCCTCGGGTATCAGAGGACCATCACTACACGCACCTAACGTGTGACGTAGCCGACGCTGTAACGTCAGTTTGTTGTCGGCCTGCTCCCGCTGCTCAGTAAAAGCCTTATGTTGACACCACACAGTTGTCCCACGTTATTTTGTTCAATTAAAGAACACGACAGTTCCCTCTGATTCCAAAAGCTCCTTTGCTCTAATAAAGACATTGCTGAAGAGCTGCAAGTTCATTTCTGCTCTGCAACGTCCCATTAAGAAGTGCAGCATCAGATTCAGCAGCTGTATAAAAGCAGGGTTTCCTGTCTGCACAGTTGCACTGGTTTAGCTCAGTGGTTACTTCGACCATCAATTCTCTCTGCAGAATTAGCTGATCTCTATCCCTCCCTGGGATCAAACCACGGGTGCTGTCCAGTGTCTTTTCTTCTCCTCGGGTCTGGGCTGACGCTATAAATCCTCAGTTTTCTCATAGAACAGTCAGTATTTACACAATAACACAGATCAGTTTGCTTACTGTTAAATTTAACACTGATTTCCCCGAGTGAGACCAATCTGACACAACTAAACATCTGCTGTTGACTCCTGTCATTGTTCTTCCTGATCTTTCTCCCTCTGAGGAGGTTTGTAAGACACAGAACTATACGTGTTGCTGTAAACAGGCTGAAAATGAGCCATGAAAGCAGTCAGACGTCCAGCTGATCTCCGCCTCAACACTGATCTCTGTCTGCTGTTCTATTTCACCTGCGTCAAGCTGCAAACATTTGGGATTGATAGAGAAGGTTTCCTGCTGCAGTGTAGAAAAACTCAAACTGAGGAAACTTCTGTGTCAGTGTTGGATGATGGAGACATTTTCTTCATGCGTTTATCAGCTGTGACTCTTCAACCGTTCAGATTCATTACTGCTGATGATTACAGTGATGTTAGTGAGCTGTGTGCTGAGCCTGGGAGCTCCTTCTCTGTCAGCTGAGACACATACTGGATGGAATTTATTTGTTTATCAGGCTCTTATTGTTTTCTGAAACCACCTTAAATCACTGCATTGCTGGCTCTAAAAGTGAGCTCTTATCCAACATGCTAGATGGTTGGATTATGCTGCAGGTGAACCATCAACACCTGCACCTACAGACACAAGCAGACCACATCCTGGACCCCAAAAAACCTTTGACCATGAAAAAAGAGTTGTAGAAATGATCCTGAGCAGCAAACAGCAAACAGGTCTGCTGTTGCAGCTCCAGTGTGCCTCAGATGACTGTCTTCAGCAGATTCAGACATGATGGGATCTTTGTTGGATCTGGATGTTTAGACTGAACTGGTTCAGTGTGAAGGTTGTAATGTGAATATGATCGTATGACCACTAGGAGGAGACACTTCAGAGAGAAGTTTGACAGTGAAGCTTTGGTGGATGAGAGGAATGTGTTTGAAACTGCTGTTTGAGGAGTTCAGTTTTCATGGACAGAAAATCAAAGGTCAGAGGTTTCAACATCTCCCTACAGTCTGTCTCACCTTCACTCATTCATCAGTTCACATGTTGGTATTAAGTTGAATGAAGAGCAGTTTCTGTGGTCCTAGGAATGAGTCCACATCAGCATTTTATCAAAGCAGACAAAAACTGGAACCTTGACTTACCATTAAATCCCACACATTAGATTCCACTGTTAGACACCTCAAAAGCTGTTGAAATGTCCACTAAAAAACTGCATTTCTAGTGGGAAATATGCATATATTTACATAGACACACTTACAGGAACTTTCTGGGTCCTCAAATTCACAGTTTTTGGAAGATTTTTCCATTTTCAAGGACCAGTCATCAAAATCTTGGCCTCTGCTGGAGCCATTTGATCATTTGGATCTGCTGGAAACAGATTTCATGGCTGTGGTAAAAACTTGTTTCTGTCTGAGACCTGCAGGACATTTAAAGACTAATAACCACATGCACACTAATAACATGAACTCATTGTACTTAAATATGAAGGAAAACAGCAGGTCTACTTCTCTCTCTCACTAATAATAATATAATACTTTCAGTCCCTATCAGTGACTTCAGTATATTTGCTGTTTGCACTCTGTGAAGATGTTGTAAACCTGCTCAGGTTTAAACTCAGACATGAAAGGTGCAGGTTGGAATCAAAAGGAAAACCAGAAGACACTGGACAGAGTCTGTGGTTTTACCCTGAGGAGGGATTGAACCACAAAATCAAGTAGACTGTTGCAGAAAAGTAACCACTGAGCTAAACCAGTGCGACTCTGCAGACAGGAAACCCTGCTTTTATACAGCTGCTGAATCTGATGCTGCACTTCTTAA